>NW_006922149.1:1158124-1161417 GCF_000298275.1 Orycteropus afer afer | reverse complement strand
AAAAAAAAAAAAGGACTAGGTTTGCTGGTCTGATAGAGCCTGGTGAAATCCCTGAAATTATGGCCTCTAGCTGCCCTTCAGCTCTGGAATTGAACCCACTCCTATGGCTTCCAGCCAAACAAAAAACAGGCATATGAGCTGAACATTTACATTAGGTACATATTCTCCTTGGAGAGATCAATCATAGGAGAATAGAAGGGCTGTGTATGCACAGGGCTCAGGGGACAAGAGTGCATGGAAAGGAAGGACACAGGGAGGAGTTGGCTATGTGGAGGAAGTGAGAGTGGAACTGTTGTATTGTGGGAAACTGCAGTCAATGTCATGAGACAAAGTGGATGTGAGCTGCTATATGGAAAGCAAATTTGCTCTGCAAATTTTCACCCAAATCACACACACACACACACACACACAAAGACCTCTTTAAAGTGAAGAGAAAGATGCCTCTTTGAAGACTAAGGTGCACCTAACCCAAGCCAGGGTATTTTCAATTTTCTCATATGCATATGAAAGCTGGACAATGAATAAGGAAGATGGAAGAAAAGTTGATGCTTTTTCACTGTGGTGTTGCCAAAGAATACTGAAAGTACCATGGACTTCCAGAAGAACTAACAAATCTGTCTTGGAAGAAGTATAGCCGGAATGATCTTTGGAAGCAAGAATGGCGAGACTTCATCTCACGTACTTTGTTCATGTTGTCAGAAGGGACCATTCCCTGGAGAAGGAGTTCATGCTTGGTAAAGCAGAGGGTCAGTGAAAAAGGGGAAGACTCTCAATGGGATGGGTTGACACAGTGGCTGGAATGATGAGCTCAGGTACAGCAAGGATTGTGAGGCTGATGCAGCCGGCAGTGTTCCATTCTGTTGTAATTGGGTGGCTATGAGTAGGAGCTGATTCGATGGCACCTAACAACAACAACACTGCTCCATGAGATTAGCTCTTTTTCTGTGTTTCTTGCTTGGGGTGTTACCCAGCCCTATGCCAAAATGGCTGTGATGAGCTAGTGCTCCTGATATTAACAGGCAGTTTCTCTCAGCTTCTGTGCCTTCTCTGCTTCTGGACTCAACATAACTCTCCAACACCTCAGCTGCTGTTTAGAGTTGTGCAATCTCCATCTGTGCTTGTTTTTATTTGTTTCTTAGTGGGTTAATTGCTGGGCAGTAAATAGGAGCCTCTACTTACTTTGTCATCTTGCTCTGCCACCTCTCCATGATATTGTTTTATTTTTAAAAAATATTCTAGAGAGAGGGATAACTTTGTCTCTTTTGGTCTGCTCCTTAGGTAAGTCTTGCTAGAAGAGAAATTTCTACTTGTTTCACTCTTCACACTGGAATGCTTGTTAAAAAGCATTTTCAGTATTGAAGATACATTTATTTAGTATTTCCATAATCATGTATGTATAACATTGTAAACACAACCTAAAAATTACAAGAAAAGCCTTGCATGATTGTCTTCACAATTTACACTTCAGGCTGAAGAGAAACCAAGAGTTATTTTTTGACAAGGACATTTGTTTCTTTCTTAGAAATATTATAGAAAAGTCTTTTCTTATAATTTAAAAATGTATTTCTGCCCAGAGCACTAGCATATTTATGTACTTGGCTCCCCAAAATATGACTCATTGACACAATTCAGCTTTAAGTTTTGCCCTATGAAATGTGGATTTCTAAGATCAGGGTATGAAATATTTCATAAATTTTATTACCTTTATGAAGAAAAGAAGCAGTGCTAATTTCTTTATATGTAAATTTTTCAAATGAGAATGTTTTCTTGGGTGTTAAACCAAAA
Organism: Orycteropus afer afer; assembly: GCF_000298275.1. Taxonomy (NCBI): domain Eukaryota; kingdom Metazoa; phylum Chordata; class Mammalia; order Tubulidentata; family Orycteropodidae; genus Orycteropus; species Orycteropus afer. Next base: position 1,159,632 of record NW_006922149.1, on the reverse strand, counting down.
CTCAACGAAACTCACTGCTGTCAAGTCGATTTTGACCCATAGTAACCCCTCTTTGGGTTTCTGAGGCTGTATCACTACGGAAGTATAGATTTTAGACAAATTCTATTTTACCTTAAAATGAAAAACACTACATAAAAGTATATATTTTGTATCAAAATTTCATAAACAGAAGAACATTCAAATACAAAATAGCACAAAGAGCCATGGTACTTCAGAGGTAATATATAAGATGATTCACAGATGACCCTGTGCTTTCTGTCAGGAGAGAGATTTCTTTCTCACTATTTACGAAAGATTTAAAAAAAAGGGGGGGGCAGAGAGAGAAGACTCATGGGAAAGCTCACAATATGCATTTCACTTATTAACAAGAATGGAAAGTATAAAGAGGAATAGCAAATAAACACCTGAAATAAAATCACTTCTGGCTTAACTAACCCAAAATAAAGAAATGGAATTTAACCCAAATAAAACACAGTATCTACCTAATGTAATTTTCCTAAAATCAGAAGGAAGCAAAAACAAACAACATATATGGGACAAGGCAAAAAACACATTTCATCTTAAGAAAACTATTCTATTATATATAATTTGAAAAAAAAAATACGATTCTCTGTATTGTCAGTCAAACATTCTCCATAGTCATTTCTCGACAACATTTTGATCCTCAGGGAATTTACACAGGATGTAATCAATGCCCAGAAGCTCAATCACAGAAGACAGTTCTGTGGCCTGACCCTGAGCATTCACTTGTCTAGGGTTAGAGACAATCCAATGCTGCACAGTATTTCAAATAGGAGATACAAGAGTTACAGATGTCCTCTATACGCAAAAAAGGCACTTTTAGTTGGTTTTAGGGGAAATCATTGTTTAGGAAGTGTTGAGCTTCTGTTTATGGTGATGGTTGCACAACATGATTGACAGAATTGCTGTTAATGAATTGTACATGTGAAATATGTTGAATTGGCAAATGTTATCTATAGTTTTATAACAATAAAAAAAAGTAGAAGTCTATTTATTACAAGGCAGTAGCAGATGAGGAAGCAGGAGAAGTCCCCAGCCTACAAACTGTAGGGTGGATTTTTTCACCATAAGCTTAGAAGGCAGGAACTATGTCACCATAAATTTCATTATATATAACACTTTTATGTCCATCTAGATTAAATTTACTGATAACATATTTAAACAAACAAACAAACAAACAACAACAACACAAGTGTTATGGATTGAATTATGACCCCGAAAATATGTGTTGTAAATCCTAACCTCAATGCTTAAGGTTACAATCCTATTTGGGAGTGGATTTTCTTTGTTATGTTAATGAGGCATGATTCCTGTAGTGTATATCTGGAGACAATCTATATTTTTCCCCCTTACTTTTTTTTTTGTGATTTGGGTGAACATGAACAGTGCAAATTCACTTTCCATACAGCAGTTCACATATACTTTGTCTCATGTCATTGACCACAGTTTACCACAATGCAACAGCTCCCCTCCTACTTCCTCCTCAT
>NW_006922149.1:1135628-1155905 GCF_000298275.1 Orycteropus afer afer | reverse complement strand
CTTAGGCACTATGCTACCAGAGTGCCCTTAAATTTACCCCTAAATTTTCCTTGAGGAACTGTATAGTTTTAGGTTTTACATTTAAGTCTTTGATCCATCTGGAGTTAGTTTTTGTGTGTGGTGTGAGGTGAGATCTTGTTTCCTTTTTCTGCAAATGGATCTCCAGTTTTTCCAGCATTCCCCTTACTTTTTATTGTGGTGAAATTTTACAGAGCAAATTAGTTTTCCATTCAATACTTTTAGACACATTTTGTTTCATGACATTGCTTACAATCCCTCCCATGTAACAGCACCCTTCCTAATTCCTCCCTTAGCTTTCTGTTTCCATTTGTCCTTCTTTCTCACCCGTTCCTGCTGTTTTGGTCTTGTGTGGTTCTGTGTACTGAGTAATACATTCCTCCTTGGTGCCATTATTCACTTTATAGGCCTATTTATTGTTTGGGTGCTAGTTGATCTGTTCAGTTCTAGACTTAAAGGGTACCTAAAGGCCACAGTCTCAGGTGTTCCACTGGTTTCTATGAGACCAATAGAAATCTGGTCTTTTTTATTATTTTGAATTTTGTTCCGTATTTTTTTTTCTCCCTCTCTGTCCTGGATCTTCTCTTGTGATCATGATAAGAGTGGTCAGTAGTGGTAGCCAGGCACCATCTGGCTACCAGTTCTTCTGGTCTCAGGGTTGTGGAGGCTAGGGTTTGCATGGTTTGTTAGTCTATTCAATTAATTGTTTCCTTGAGTCTTTGATTTTCTTTACTCTTCTTTGCTCTGGATGAGGACAGACCAATACCTGTATCTTACATGGCCACTCAGAAGCTTTCAAGACCTCAGTCACTACTTGCCAAGGTAAGATGGGGAACAGTGTCTTTGTTATGCCAATTGACTTAGATGTCAACCAAGACTGTAGTCCTAACTTGCCAAGCCCAGAGACTAATTCCCTCAAGGTAGTTGGTTTTAGCTAAGAAATTTCCAGAACTTCACCCTTGTATGCTCTACAATATACTTGGGTATATTTGCAGTACATACAAATGTACAGGTTGATATATATATACTTGTAGGTATACTCCCTTTTGCCATCCCACATCTATTCAGCTTGCATGTCTACCTATATATTTACTCATAGATACTGTTTATTATTACTATTATTGTAGGATTGTGTATGTAACAGTAGTTACTTTTGTTGTCTTTTACTCTTTCATGTCCCAGTAACTTACTTTGCTACTGGTCATGTTGTGGTGCCCTTCCACTTACTGTATATTGCCTTTCCCATCACCCAAGTTAATACCTGTCTATTCTTTGTTTAATGATTTATATTCTCATCCTTAGTAACCACCAATGAATGCTTCTTTCTGTGTGTAAACCTTTTCTTGACTTTTTATGATAGTGGTCTCATACAGTATTTCTCCTTTTGTGATTGCCTTATTTCATTCATTATAAGGACCTCTAAGTTTATCCATGTTATGAAGTTTTTCACAGATTTATTGTTACTCTTTAATGTCACATACTAAATTGTGTGTACATACCATAGTTTGTTTATTCATTCATCCACTGATGGGCACTTAGGTTGTTTCCATCTTTTTGCTACTGAAAATAATGCTGCAATGAACATAGGTGTGCATATATCTGTTTGTGTCATGGATGTTATTTACCTAGGATATATACCTAATAGTGTGATTTCTAGATCATATGGTATTTCTATTTCCAACTTTTTCTATTTTTCATTTTCCACAGTGGTTGTGCCATTTTACAGTCCCACCATCAGTGTAAGACTTTCAATCTGTTCACATCCTTGTCAGCATTTGTTGGTTTTTTTTCTCTCTTTTTCTTTTTAAATAAACTTTGCTGTTATTGCTGGGGTGTGATGATATCATTGTTGGTTTGATTTGCATCTCTCTAATGGCTAATGATTGGGAGAATTTCTCCATGTTTGTTGGTCACCACATGCCTTCTTTGATGAAGTGTTTGTTCACATCCTCTGCTTATTTTTAAATTGGATTGTTTGTCTTTGTTGTTGAAGTGTTGGAGCTTTCTATACATTTTAGAGATCAGTTCTCTTTATGAGATATGATGTTTCTAAATTTTTTTTCCAAGTCTGTAGATTCTCTTTTTATTCTCTTGGAAAAGTCTTTTGACGAACATAAGTATTTAATTTTAGGAGGTCTCAATCATCTAGTTTATCTTCTGCTGTTTGATTGTGCCATAATTCAGAGCTCCTACATTTGCCCCTATTCTTTCTGTAATGACATTTATAGTTTTAGATTTTACAGTTAGGTTTTTGACCCATCTTGGGTTTGTGTATATGGCATGAGTCATGGATTCTGTTTCATTTCTCTCCAAATGGATATCCAGTTTTGCCAGTATCATTTGTTAAAGAGACTATTTTTTCTCTATTGAATGGATTTGGCCCTTTGTTGATGATCAGCTATTCATAGGTGGATGGATTTACTTCTGCATTTTCAATTCTGTTCCACTAGTCTATGTGTCTGTCACTGTACCAATGCCACGCTGTTTTGACTATTGTGGCTGTACAAGTTTTGAGATATGCAAGTCTGAGTCCTCCTACTTTGTTCTTCTTCTTTAGTAGTGCTTTGCTTATCCAGGATCTCTTTCCTTTCCCTATAAAGTTGGTGACTTTTTTTTTTCCATCTTTTCAAAGAATGTTAATATAATCTGCATCAGGACTTAGTAATAGCTATAGATTTCTTGGGGTAGTATTGTCATTTTCACAATGTTAAGTTTTCCTATCCATGAACATGGTATGTTCTTCCATTTATGTAGATCTCTTTTGGTTTCTTGTAGTAGTATTTTGTAGTTTTCTTTATGTAAGTCTTTTATGTCTATGGTTAGGTTTATTTCTAAGTATTTCATCTTTTGGGTGGCTACTGTAAATGGAGGTGGTGTCTTGATTTCCTTTTCAGAGCTTTTTTCATTAGTGTAAAAGAATCTGATTGATTTTTTGTATGTTGATCCTGTACCCATGACACTTTGCTGAAACCTTCTAATAGTTTCAGTAGCTTTATTGCTAAGTCTCTGGAAATTTTTATATATAGCATCATGTCATCTGAAAACAGAGATACAGGCAGACTTCAGAGATATTGTGGATGATTTGGTTTCAGATCACAGCAAAAAAGCAAATAATATTACAATTAAATGCCTTGCATAAATTTATTTTGTTTTCCAGTGCATATAAAAGTTATGTTTACATTATACTGTAGTATATTGTGTGAAATAGCATTATGGAAGTCTGAAATATTGTGAAAATTTCTGAAATGTGACACAGAGACACAAAGTGAGCACATGCTGTTAGAAAAATGACACCAACAGACTTGATCAATGCAAGGTTGCCACCAATCTTCAATGTATAAAAAATGCAGTATCTGCAAAGTGCAATAAAACAAGGCTTGCCTATAGTTTTACTTCTTCCTTACCAATTTGGATGCTTTTTATTTCCCTTACTTACCTTACTGCTCTAGCTAGGACTACTAACACAACATTGAATAGAAGTGGCAGAGGGTATCCTTGTCTGGTTTCTGTCACTGAAATGCATTCGATCACTCAGAATGGAGAATAATGTTACCCATTGGTTTTGTGTATATTCTCTTAATTATGTTGAGAAATTTCCTTTCTATTCCTAATTTTGCTGAGAGTTTTTATAAGGAATGGGTGTTAGATTTTAGTAAATGCCTTTTCCACATACACTGAGATAATCATGTGGCTGTTTTCCTTTGCTTTATTTATGTGGTGAATTATGTTGATTGTTTCTCTAATGTGGAACCATTCATTCATCCATACCTGATATTAATCTCACTTAGTCATTTTTTTTTTTTTTTTATACGATGTTAGATTCTACTGGCTAAGATATTATTGAGAATGTTTATGTCTCTGTTCTTGAGGGATGTTACTCAATATTTTTTTTCAGAAGTAGTTTTGCCTGGCTTTGGTATCAGGGTTATCCTGGTCCATAGACTAAATTTAGGAGTATTTCATCCTTTTCTATATTCTGGATAGTTTTAGTGGAGTTGGTATCAGTTCTTCTCTGAATATTTGGTAGAAATCTCCAATGAAGACATCTGAGCCAGAGCTTTTTTTGGAGGGTGAGGGGATTATGACCTGTTCAATTTCTTCTTTTGTGAGGCATCTGCTCAAATTCTATCTCAGCCTCTGTGAGTTTAGACAGTGTGTTTCTAGAAATTTGTCCATTTCTTCTAGATTTTCAAATTTGTTGGCATACAATTCTTCCTAGTATTCTGTTATTATTCTATTTTATTTCAGTTGGTTCTGTGTGACATTGCCTACTTCATTTCTTATTGGGGTTATGTGCATATTATTCTTCTTTTCCTTTGTTAGATTTGCTAGCAGTTAGTGTAGGGTGTATCTTAAGTCAATTTCTTCTGAGATAAAAAAGACACTGAACAAGTGGGCATAGGATAGATGGGGTAGGACAGATGCCAAGACACACGGTAATCTCCAATGAACCATGAAGGAGCAGCTGAAGAGATAAGGACCTTCCTCCAGAATTGATATAGAGAGAAAGCCTTCCCCTAGAGACAGCACCCTGAATTCAGACTTCCAGCCTCCTAAACTATAAGAAAATATATTTTTATTTGATAAAGTCCCCCAGTTATAGCAGTGGTAGATAACTAAGACAACAGGTAAGATCATTAGCAATTAAATCAGGTAAATAAAAGATTTTGTGCTGTCAAATGAGACTGTGAAGGAGCTCTTCTTGAGAAAAGGGGCAAAGAAAAATGTAGGGCACATCTAAGTACCATAAGACTCAAGCAAGCTAACTTTAAATTTGGATCTGATCTCCTTGACAATGATGCACTGTGCATGTACTGTTAGTCACAACTGATTGGGGTATAAGAGAGGGGAACATTTTGCCAATATGGAACATGGAGGAAAGTTGTTTCTATTCAGCATGAGGGGAGAGAATGTAATTACTAGCTCTGTTGCTATAGATAGCATCATTGATGGCATCATTCACATCCCTTAAGGGCTTGTGTGGTGGTTATGTTTGTGTGTCAACTTGGCTGGGCCTGGTTGAGTGGCTGAGCAGCTGATGGTAGTTATTCCCCATGATGAGACTGGCAATCAACTCCATGGTGGGATCTATCACAAGCAGCTGAGTAGCTGCTTTGGGTATGTGGTCTGCTTCCTGTATATAAGCAGCAGCTTTGGGAATGGTCTCTAGCTTATAGCACGGTTGGACCCAGCATGTAGCTGTGTCGTTGTTCAGCAGCCTGCCATGTGGTTTGGTAACATTGGGACTGTGCCTTTTCACTTGTCAACCTTGGGTTTGTCAGCCTCAGCAGCCAGCAGTCATCTGAGTGAAGAAACACCTCTAGCTCCAGTGGGCTGGGAGCAGGAGGCAGAGCTGGACCCCAAGGCTGAGGGGCTTTCACCCAGCCCCTAGAGCTGGCACTTTGAACTTGGACTTAAAGCCTCCAGACTGTGAGAAAATAAACTCCTGTTTGTTAAGGCCATCCCATTTGTGGTATAGTCTTATCAGAGCAGCACTAGGTAACCAGAACAGCTTGGTATGGGGTCCTCCAAAGAAAATTATGTTGTTGTTGTTATGTGCCATCAAGAAAATTATAGCTATGTAAATTTTATTTCCAAAGGTATTTTAGTATAAAATGCTGTATTTTGAGGATAAAAGGAAAAGTGACCAGTAGTAAAGAAATAATGGACCATATCAACTGTATAGTTGGGGGGCGGGAATCAAAGCTGATTACAATTCACAGAAGTTTTATTTATTTATTTTTTTACAGGAAAATAATAGAAAATACAATTTTGTGGCCTAATTTAATATTTTTTTCCATTATTAGGGCTCCAAATGATCACCTGTTGACTACAGGTGACCTTGAAATAGACCAGAGATACTGTTTTCACAGCTAGTTGCCTTATTCTAGCTCAATACTACCAGATCAAAGAAAATTTTCCTATACCATAAAGGCCAGGGACTCAGTCCTTCCTGCTAGTTCTGATTCTTGGAACAACCTTTTTAGGCAGCTACTATGAGGGTGTTCCCTCTGCAGTGGCCACCACCAAAAACCCACAAACAGAGAGTCCATGCTGTGTCTCCTGCTACCATGCAGGAGGACATGGGAGATGTTGGGCAGGTGAGCTTAATTTTAGAAATTCTGGAAATTGCCAACCTGAGGAACTCTAAGCTCTGTTTCACATACTTATGTAGGCAGAAACCAAATAAGAATCAAAATAACACTCTTTGTTGTAAACAAATCTATAAAAATCAGATAAAGAATGAAGAGAAACCTAGCTCACTGAAAATGGTGTATCATCAATGAGACATGGCTTCTGGCTTAAATATTTAAAAATTCACACCATGTTATAAATAAATTCTAGACAAGTTGCTAGTCTTCTGTTTTCATATGATTAAGAGGGCACAAATCAGTCCTAGCCAAATCATACCAAAACAAAAACCAAACTCACTGCTGTCGAGTCAGATCCAACTCATAGTGACCCCTCCCCTTGGGTTTCCGAGGTGTTAACACTACTGAAGTAGATTGACCAATCTTTCTTCTGAGGAGTGGTTCGTGGGTTTGAACCACCAGCCTTCTGGTTAGCAGTCAAATGCCTTAAGCACTATGCCATCAAAGTGGCAGGAAATATGGCTTAGCCTGCCAGGTGTCTCTGAAGGACAGTAGTGTATTATCTCCAAGAGCAAAACTTTCTGGAGTGCTCCCCATGAGTTGGCCTCTTGTTCCCAGCCTCATCCCATGCCACTTTGCCCTTTCACTCAGTATACCTCTCATTCAGTGGCCCTGCTCAAATGTAGTGAATTCCTTTCCTCTTAGGATGATCTCCCAACTCCCTCTTTGCCTGGCTACTCATCTTTCTCATCTCAGCCTAAAAGTCAATTTTCTAAGGATTATTTTTTAGTAAACCCCACCTCTTTCTGAAGGTCCCTAAATCACATCACAAGCTTTGTGCTGCTTCATACACTTCTCACAAATGTAATTAAAATGTATTTGTTAATATTTTTTAATATTGGTTATCCCCTGTAAACTCCACACCTGTCTTCTTTTGCTGTATTCCCGATGCCCACTCAGTGTCTGACACATAGCTGGCACTCAACAAATATTTTGAGAAGAATAAATTAAATGATTATATTATTAATATAATTCTTCAATAAGCTTCAATATAGTTGTGGTTGTTAGGTGCCATCAAGTCAGTTCCGACTCATAGTGACTCTCTGTACAACAGAATGCAACAGTGCCTGGTTCTGTGCCATCCTCACATCCACTGCTATGCTTGAGTCCACCGTTGCAGGTACCCATCTCATTCAGGGTCTTCCCCTTTTTCACTGACCCTCTACTTTACCAAGAATGATATTCTTTCCAGGGATTGGCCCCTCCTGATAACTTGTCCCAAGTATGTGAGATGAAGTCTTGCCATCCTCACTTCCAAGGAGTATTCTGGCTGTACCTCTTCCAAGACAGATTTGTTTGTTTTCCTGGCGATGCATGGTGCATTCAATATTCTTCACCAACACCATAAAAAGCATCGATTCTTCTTTCATTATCCAGCTTTACATGCTTATAAGGTGACGGAAAATATCAAAGTTTGAGTCAGGCACACCTTACTCCTCAAAGTGACATCTTTGTTTTTTAATACTATAAAGAGTTCTTTTGTAGCAGATTTTTCCAATGCACTGCATTGCTTGATTTCTTAACTGCTGCTTCCAAAATCAGATTGTGGATACTGAAGGGTGTATGCAGTCTTTGATCAGAAGTAAGTGCTTCATGTCCTCTTCACTTTCAGCAAGCAAGGTTGTGTTATCTGCATACTGCAGACTGTTAATGAGTCTTCCTCCACTCTTGATGCCACATTCTTCATCATATATTCCAGCTTCTTGGATTATCTGCTCAGTATGCAGATTGAAAGAAGTATAGTGAAAGGATAAATTTCCTGATTTTAAAGCATGCGGTATCCCCTTGTTCTAATGACTGCCTCTTAGCCTGTATACAGGTTGTATATGAGTACAATTAAGTGTTCTGGAATTCCCAGTCTTTGCAGTGGCATATATATATATATATATATATATATATATATATATATATTATGATATACACAGTGGAATGCCTTTGCATAGTCAATAAAACACAGGTAAACATCTTTCTGGTGTTATCTGCTCTCAGCCAAGTTTCATCTGACATCAGCAATGATATCCCTCATCCCATGTCCTCTCCTGAATCTGGCTTGAAATTCTGGCAGTTCCTGTCAATGTATTATTGCAGCCATTTTTTAAATTAACTGCAGCAAAACTTTACTTGTGTATGGTATTAATCATATGATTCTATAATTTCTGCATTCTGCTGGACCACCTATCTTTGTAATGGGCACAAATATGGATCTCTCCCAGGTAGGAGTTTTCCAAGTTTCCTGGCATAGATGACTGAGCACTTCCAGCATTTCATATGTTTGCTGACACATTTCAAATGCTATTCCACCAGTTCCTGGAGCTTTTGTTTTTGCCAGTGCATTCAGTGTGGCTTGAACATCTTCCTTCAATACCATTGATTCTTGATCATCTACTACCTACTGAAATGGTTGGACATTGACCAATTCTTTTTGATACAGTGACTCTGGGTATTCCTTCCATCTTCTTTTGATGCTTCCTTCATTGTTCAATATTTTGCCCATAGAATTTTTCAATATTACAACTCAAGATTGGAATTTTTTCTTCAGTTCTTTCACCTCAAGAAATGCTGAGTGTGTTGTTCCCTTTTGGTTTTCTAACTCCAGGTCTTTGAACATTTTATTATAGAATTTCACTTTGTCTTCTTGAGCCATCCTTTGAAATATTCTGCTCTTTTATTTCATTTCTTCCCTTTGCTTTAGCTCTTGTACATTCAGCAGCAAGTTTCAGAGTCTCTTTTGACATCCATTTTGGTCTTTTCTTTCTTCCCTATCTATTTAATGATATTGTTCATTTTTTCATGTATGTATGTATGATGCCCTTGTACTCCTTTAACTCAATTGGTCTTTGGTCATTAGTTCACTACATTAGATGTGTTCTTGAAATGATGTCTAAATTCAGGTGGGCCATAGAAGGTGGTAGGAGCTTTGGTGGCATAGCTCCTAAGGCATCTGACTGCTAACCAGAAGGGTGGTGGCTCAAACCCAACAGCCACTCCTCGGAAGGAAGGTTGGGCAATCTACTTCCATAGTGATATGGCCTTGGAAACCCAAGGAGGGGTTGCTATGAGTCAGATCCAACTCGATGGCAGTGTGTATACAAGCTTGTACTTTGACTCTCATGGACTTATATAATTTATAATAATTATAATTTTCTTCAGTTTGAAATTGAGCTTGCATATGAGCAATTGAAGGACTGTTCCACAGTTGTCCCCTGGCCTTGTTCCAACTGATGATATCGAGTTTCTCCATCATCTCTTTCCACAGATATAGTTGATCTGACTCCTGTGTATTTCATCTGGTGATGTCCATGTGTACATGTGCCATTTATGTTGTTGGGCAAAAAAAAGTATTTGCAATGAAAATGTATTTGGTCTTACAAAATTCTATCATGTGATCTCCAGCATTGTTTCTATCACCAAGGCTTTATTTCCCAACTACTTAATCTACCCCCCACAACTTTCCAATCAGCAGTAATTATTATTCTATCTTCATATATCTTTATATAGTTATATGGTCCACATTTTACAGATGAGAAAACTCAGTTTAAAAGACGGTAAGTTTACTCAACTTTATACAGAACTCACCTTCAAACAAAGGGCTTCCTGACTCTAAAGCCAATACTCTAAGATAAAATAAGTTAATCTCAGTGACTGGCTCACAAAGAGGCAGTGATTATTTTCCAGTGAGCAGTCTTGCAGCAATATGCTTCAATGGAACTATGTGATGAGAAGAATTAAGATGAAAACTGTTGGTACTCTTCCCCAACACAGAGCTGATTAATTTTTACTAATTTCTTGCTGTAGAGAAAATGAGTAGCATGTGATGCACATGGACTTAATAGGTTCAGTGCCCTCTTGAAAGTAAATAAAAATAAGGAAAGCAAAAAATCACTTACCATAATTCCAGTAAGCAAACAAACGCCTTTCCCACAATATGTGTTCGGTACCATGTCACCATAACCAATGGAGAGAAAAGTTATTGATATCAACCACATTGCTCCAAGGAAGTTGCTAGTTACATCCTGTTGATCATGGTACCTGAAAAACAGCAGGAAAAAACACCTTTTTAATTAATCTACAGTGCTGGTAGCTATGGGCAGTCTGATTTAATTTAGTAAATTCACCAAGCATACTCTATAAACTTCTCTATTTAAGGGTTTTCTAAGCTCATTATTGTAAATACAGTTGCAATTTCACCTAAACGATTTGAAAGACATTGGGAAGTGCCTTAACTTTGAAAGTAAATCTGAAAGAACAACTTTAAAATATGAAAGCTGATTTTTGTCCTTCGTGTTAGATGATACGTACACTTTTATCTTTGTATACTCCTTAACTCCTGCTCATGCCTTATCATTCACTCCTTGATGCCCAACTGAGGTGCCAGATTTATAGGACAATATGCAGTCCCCCAGCCTCATTCTATCCCTTTGTACCAACTTGTTCCCTCTTCTTGGACCTGTATCTGACCACCTTTCTCCCTTAATGGGATAATTCCTAGTTACCCTACAAAATAAATTTGGATGAAGGCCTTACTTTTCTACTCTTCTCCCTAGCCCCTCCCTTACCCTTCCTTAGTATCCTGCATATTCCTTAATCACGGGATTATGTTATACTTGGTATATCTACCTCTCAGTCCTTCACCAGACATTCTCTTTGAAGGCAGAAACTCTACTTTGATCAGTCAGTCCCTGTCTAGAACTTTGTTGATTTATCAATTGCACATAAGGAATTCACAGTCAAATGGGGAGAGAGAGAGAGAGAGGGAAATATTCAACACTTCGACATCAAAAAGTCTAACAATGCAATTCAAAAATGGGTAGAGGACATGAATACACACTTCACCAAAGAATATTCACCAAGATATTCAGGCAGCCAAACAAACATATGAAGAAATGCTCATGATCATTAGCCATTAGAGAGATGCAAATCAAAATAACAATGAGATATTATCTCACTCCAGCAATAACAACAAAGTTCAGCAAGCCAGAAAACAACTAATGCTGGTGAGGGTATAGAGAGATTGGAACTCTCATACACTGCTGGTGGGACTGTAATATGGTACCAACCACAGTGTGGTACCAACCGCACTTCCTTATAAAGTTGGAAATAGAAATACCATTTAATCCAGCAGTCCCATTACTAGGAATATATCCTACAGAGGTGACACCTGAGGCATGAATAGATACATGCACATCCATGTTCATCTCAGCAGTATTTACAATAGCAAAGAGATAGAGACAACCAAAGTGCCCATCAACAGATGAATGGATAACCAAACTATGGTACACACACACAATGTAACACTATGCAACATTAAAGACTAATGAAGAATCAGCAAATCACCTCATAATGTGGATGAACTGGGAAGACATACAGAGTGAAATAAGTCAATCATAGAAGGACAACTACTGTATGATGAGTCCATTATTGTAAAAAGTCAAGGAAAGGTTTATACAGGAAGCAGATTTTCTTTGTTGGTTACCATTGGGAGGGGGGAGGGAGGGAAAAACAGATGGATAATTGAGAGACAGATTTAATATGGGTAAAAGGATTTTAAATAATAATAATGAAAAGGAAATAAGATTAGCCATTAGCTGATAGTTTTTGAAGCTAGGATATGGGCATGTGGGGGTTCATTGTTAAAATGTTTTATAATACATTTTTGAAATAAAGAGAGGGGGGAGGGGATACAGTTCATCTTGATTATTCTTTGAGGTATCAAGACTTTATGGTAAGGAGGCAGGTTTTTATAACAACTAGATTTTCTATAAACATTTGCTTGAATTAACAGAATGCTGGCCTTTTCCCCTTTATGTAGATAGGCTATCCACCACGCATACAACAGTGAGGCATGTGAGTTATTACCCAGATAAGAATTTGTTTCAGACACATGTTCTGTTTAATCATGGAGCAGAGTGGTACTCTTCGCCTCTCCACAGCAGTCGGGCCTCAGTCTCCAGTCGCTAGAGGCATTCCTTCCTCTAAAGACCGCCCCACTTCCCAGGTCTCAGACAACACTAGGGAGTACTGTTCATTTCTCATTTCTTGTTCTTCAGTGGAACAAAACATGCTGTAATCACCTGGGATGCATCTTCCTCTAGTTTACACTCATTCAATGCTGCCTGTCAACTAGGCTCCCTATGCAGCCAGAGCTGGGGTGCCAAAGCCACAGAACTGATCCCATATAAAACATACACTAGGCTATCATATTTTCTCTTTTTTCCGTCCTTCATCCTGTGCCTAGTTGCTTGCTTCTATAACCGAAAGTGCAGAAAGTATTCATCTGCAATATCAGTGGCTCACTCTTTTGTCTTTGGATATACAAAAGACCTGTGGTTACCAGTTTTGTATATTTGCCTTCTTCCAAAGTAAGAGAGAAGCTGAGAAATGCTGTTCCCTTTAGTCTAGGGAAGGAGGAACCCCTGACTGGAGTGAATAGAGCCTCAGAACAAGAAGAAGTGAGGATAACCCCTACATCTTCTGGAAGGAAAGTAAGGGTGAATGAACAGGCAGCCAATTCCTGCTGAGTAGCATACTGTGAGTTTGTGGTGGCTGGAGGGCAGAAACCCTCACTGTCCTATGCCCACGGAACCACCATCGTGAGCTAGTGGTGGAACCCTCTCTTCCCAATGGCTGGGCAGAGAGATGCTGTTATTACACAGGAAGTCAAGGTCTACTGTTAACATTCTAGGAAAATAGGCTTTTCCCCTGAGAAACTTTGTTATATAATGTGTACATATCAGTATGGTGATGTGATTAGTGCTACACTGAAGCTACAACAGCTTTTGTGGCTGCTCTGGGAGCATGCTGTGTACATGTAACAGTGCCTTTTTGGGAGAATGTGGCTTTTGGTCAAAACAAGACACTTAGAAATAAGTTTGGATTGTAACACAGGCATATTAAAGCTCTCAGTAGAGTATTCCTCACCAAGTACTTGCTTGAAATGGGGAATATATTATCTTGGTGTGGGTTACAGGCATACCTTGTTTTATTGTGCTTAGTTTTATCATACATTTTTTACAAATTGAAGGTCTGCAGCAACCCTGTGCCAAGCAAGTCTACTGGCACCATTTTTCCCAATAGCATGTGCTCACTCTGTGTCTGTGCTATATTTTGGTAATTCTTATATTTCAAAATTTTCATTATGCTGTTGTTCACTTAATAATAGACTATAGTATAGTGTGAATATAATCTTCATATGCACTGGAAAACCAAACAGTTTATGTGACTTGCTTTATATTGCAATACTCTCTTTATTGCAGTGGACTGGAACCAAACAAGGAGCTCTGGGGCACATAGTGCTTAAGGCTTTTGACTGCTAACCAGAAGGCTGGTGGTTCAAACCCACAGCCACTCCTCAGAAGGAAGACTGAGCAATCTACTTCCATAGTGATACTGCCTCAGAAACCCAAGGAAGGGTTGCTCTGAGTCGGGACCAACTCAATGGCAGTGAGTTTTTTTTTTTTTTTTTTTCTTAGTTTGGAACCAAACACAATTATTTCCAAAGCATGCCTGTATATGGGATGGTGGGGGAAAAGAGTTAATTTCCTATTCAATTTTTGAACATGAGACAAAGTTTCTTCTTAAGGAAGCATGATGTACACAGATATCTGATATTTATGAGCTAATGGCTCTAACTTCCCTGATGTTTATACATATGGTACTTGTGTTTTCCCATCTAACATAAAATGTTTTAATACGTGGGCACTCTTATTTGGCTGAAATAGTTATATTCTTTATCTGCTCTGTATCAACAAAGTGTCCTCCATCACTAGATTAGAAAATGTGACCATGTCAAAGTGAAATCATTTCAGTGAAAATTTCATTTCATACAGTGAGTGACCAGAATATTACTATGTGCTATTTTTGTTGTTAACTGTTGTTGAGTCAGCTTCATGACCCTGTGTACAGCAAAACAAAACACTGCCTGGTCAAGGGCCACTGTCATGCTCCTTCACATTTTGTAATTCATTGTTGTGGCCACTGGCTAGGACCTTACAGTGGTGGGGGCTCATCTTCCAGCACTTTACTAGACAATATTCTGTTATAATCTGAAGGGTTTTCATTGGCTAATTTTTCAAATAGATTGCCAAGCCTTTCTTCCTAGTTTGTCAACTCCATAGATGGAGTTGTCACTGTCCACTATGGATGATGACCCTTTTGGTATTTGAAATACCAGTAGCATAGCTTCCAGCATCATGGCAACATGCAAGCCACCAGAGTACAACAAAATGACAGATGGATGGTGGACTATCTGCTAGGCACACAGTTTCCCTTTGCTAGAGCAACAACAAAGATAAGTTTGAGACTTCATAATATTAAAAGTCCCTAGGGGGCAACTTCACAGCTGATGCCTACGAGGTAACTGCAAGTTTGGCTTGCATGGGGCAAGTCTTTGCCAGGTGTTCTTCCTGGTGCACTTGTGATTGGGTTTTGAGAGTTTGGAGTAGTAGTTGACTTTTAAAAACTTTCAATGAAAAGCATACACTGGAACATTTACAAAAGCAGACTTCTTAGTTGCATACACCTTTAAGAATTACACACGTTTTAGATGTACAAATAAAATTCTCCTATCCTCATCTGACTCTTGGCCAAACACTTAAGTACTTTGCCATTATATCATCCAGTCAATATTTATTTTATGCAATGTACATCACATGGGGTCAGAGACATTAATCCTGGATTGGAGGGCCTAATGAGAAGAAAGTATCTTTCTAGGAGTTGGTATATTAGGGCTTGGGATTCAATGCTAAATGAACCTTTTTGCTTATAAAATAATAAACCTGCCTGAAAATTGGCTCTGAATGGAAAAATAACATTTCATACAGCTTTGTATACTACATTCAGGCATATTTACTTGTGAACCATCAAGATGAACTAATTAGAGATCCAAATAGATACTATAAGAATAATCATCAGACTTCTATCTTGGCAATTCAGAGACAAATTTTAGGCTTATCATGGGGATGATATTACTGCTTAGAACACCCCCAGATTTTGAATTTATGCCAAATTCACACCATTGTGAATTATTAAGATGTACAATTTAAATGGTTTTATAAAAATTCAAAACATTTCTTATAGAGGTTCATTTCACAAATTTACTCAGACAATTCCAACCTCTTTCCCCACAAGGAAAACTGTTTTGGGGAAAACAGGAAGACATGACTTAACACAGTACATTTCAAGTTTTGGTTGATATGAATGCTAGTTTAATTAAAAAAAAATACATTTAATAAGATTAAAATTAGTGCCAGAATGCCTGATAAGCTTTTAAAGTTTGGGGAGGGGACTTACTGATGTGTTCTACAGCACTACATGCTTCATACCAAAAAAAATAAATAAAACTAAACTCATTACCATCAAGTTGGATCCGACTCATAGCAACCCCTCCTTGTGTTTCCAAAGCAGTATCTCTACAGAAGTAGATTGTCCAACCTTTCTTCTGAGGAGTGGCTGGTGGGTTTGAACTACCAGCCCTCTGGTTAGCAGTCAAATGCCTTAGGCACTATGCTGCCAGAGCTCCTACATCCTTCATAGACTTAAATATTATGAGATCAGCTTTAAGGTTTTAAAGGGAGCAATATGTTCCTTTTCTTCACTTTCATTCCTTCAATCATTGCTGACTATAGGCGTATTATGGTTTCTTAAATTACAAATATGACATCTCTCTATAACATCTGTTAAAGTTCAAGGGGTTATCTTTTCAATGGACTCACTGAGTTATTTCCCTCCAGATGAGGCAGTCTC
The DNA here is from genome assembly GCF_000298275.1 of Orycteropus afer afer. Lineage (NCBI taxonomy): Eukaryota > Metazoa > Chordata > Mammalia > Tubulidentata > Orycteropodidae > Orycteropus > Orycteropus afer. The sequence continues at coordinate 1,139,994 of NW_006922149.1, read as the reverse complement.
TGCCCAGCTATCTTGTGTCCCTCCTCTTCCCAGCAGCAACATGAGCCTTGGCTACACTAATGGTAAGCAATTATGCCATCATCTTTAGCAGCTCTCTTCCTCTGCAGATGCATGTCCTTTTGCCTGGAAACACCTTCTCTTTACCTTCCAACCCTGATGTATCTGAGAATCTGACAATGGGACACTTTCTCCAGATACCACACAGTTGTTAGTCAGCACGGCAGTTCAAGCTGGACTGCATACAGGCCCTTACTTTGTAGCCCAGGAGCAGCTTGTGGGTACCTCTCGTGCCATTCAACAAATTTTAACTTGGATCATAAAAGACACTTGATATACAATTTGCTTATTTACCAGGCCCCTACTTACTGCTATTGAATCAATCTGACTCACAGTGACACCCTTTGGGCTTCCGAGGTAGTAAATCTTTATAGAAGTAGATTGCCCAATCCTCCTTCCATGGAGTGGCTGGTAGGTTTGAACCACCAACCTTCTGTTTAGCATCAAATGCCTTAAGCATTATGCCACCAGAGCTCCTAGAATTTAAATTATAAAGACTAATGACAAAAACTCTGTCTTATTCATTGCTGTATCCACATACAGTGCTTAGATGGATATAGCAGGGATTTGGTAAGTATTTATGAAATGAATTCATGTGACAATGTGAAACATTTCTTTTCAATCTGACTTGCCACAGGTTCACATGCTAGGCCTTCAGAATTATATACTTAGAGACGCAAAAAGGGGGGAGGAATGATTCTTGTCCAGGATATGTCATATTATATTCCAAGATATGTGTGCAACTTAAAAGATTTTCTTATGTCTGGACAAAATAACTCTATGTTGGAGGATAACATCTGAAAAACTATGTTCGTTAATCCCCCTCTATTAAAATAATTATTAATACTAGAAATGGCAAAAAGATTTCATCTCAAATGTCAGCTCTCATCTCAAATGTCAGGCTCAGTTATATGGTGAAAAGTATTATGGAGATTTAAAAGCATGTGATGAAGCCACTATTTTATCTCCTCTCTCTCCTAAAATATCACTAAAATGATAGTAAGGCAATAAAAAAGGTATAAGCCCAGGAGAACACAGTGAAGGGAAAAGAGACACCAGGGAATGAGAAATAACACATTTTTATAAGAATCAAAGTGCATGGGAATTCCGCTCCTGGACAAAATAGAGTAAATACGGAATTTACCCTCACAATTCCCACAGCAACTCACAGAGACACTGCAGGACAGAGTAGAACTGCCCTGTAGGCTTTCTGGGCTACAATCTTTACAGACGCAGACTGCCAGGTTTTTTCTCCCAAGGAACCAATTGTAGGTTCAAACCGCTTACTTTTTTAGTTAGCCACCAAGAACTTAGCCTTTGTGCAACCAGTGTCCCAATTAGTTAGAACTGACTTGATGGCACACAACAATAACAACCCCCACAACGGGAACTAAAACTCCAGATGAAATATCTGAGGCAATAGTTTTTGAGACTGGTCATCTAGCAACAAAGGACAGAGATGGTACATGAACAAGCTTTGTGTACGAACCTGGCCTGCAAGGTTACAAACAACTGCCCTGGAGAGCCTCTAGGATGTAGCTCATGGAGGAAAACCAGCAGAGACTAGAGGCCCCCAAGTTGAGGAGACAGAGCTGGGAGTCCAGGGAGGTCGATATTGCTACCGTTCATAGGACCAAAAACCAGAGAGGCGTCAGCTGCACAGAGAGCTCCAGAGATCTATAGAGGGGTCCCTTGATTATTCAGCTCAGTACTGACCAGTACATGTGTATAAAACTATTCAAGACTGGAGAAGTGAAAACATACTCTTGTAAGGTTCTTATACTCCATGTAAAGTGGTATAGTATCACCTAACGATAGACTGTAGTAACTGTTATAATAGCAGTTGAGGATAGACTATAACTACATATGTACTTGAGTATATGATAACGTAGATATAGATTAACCTTAAGCCAAAAACACCAAACCAATTGCTGAGTTGATTTCTACTCATGTTTCAGAGTAGTAAAATTGCACTCCATAGTGCTTTCAATGGCTGTGATCTTTAGGAAATAGATTGCCAGGCCTTCCTTCCAAGGCACTTTTAACCAAAAAGGAGCTCTGGTGGTGCAGTGCCTAAGGCATTTGACTGCTAACCACAAGGCTGGCAGTTCAAACCTACTAGCCACTCCTTAGAAGGAAGAATGGGCAATCTACTTCCGTAGAGATACCACCTCAGAAACCCAAGGAAGTGTCACTATGAGTCGAATCGACTTGAAAGCAGTGAGTTAGGCACTTGTGGGTGATTTCAAACTGGTGCTTAACCATTTGCACCATCCAGAGATGCCAAAAACTTTAAAGGAACCACCAAAATTAATACATCAAAGAATAATAGGTGGTGAACCAACAAAGTTTATAAGATGAATAATATAATAATAAATCCAAGAGAAGGCAGAAAAAGAGGGAAAAAGGAACAAAGAACAGATTGGCAAGCAGGAAGAGGACAGAGTTAACCCAACCATATCTATAACCACATTAAAAATAAATGGCCTAAGTACCCCAATTTGAAAATAGAAATTGTCATATTAAAATTACATGGAAAAGCAGTAATTTACTTGGTTGAGTCAGTTGTACATCAGGAAGTATGTTCCAAACTCTTGGAGAAGGTGATGGAAAGGTGAGCCAGTTCACCCACAGAACCCATGCTCACACTTACAGAAACCATGCAACAGGGAAGTGAGGGCCAAAGCTTAAGACCAAACTGATTAAGCATAAGAATATAGAACAATGAATCTCCAGGTTCCTGCCCCTGCCTGGCACTGCCAGGCAACTAAGAGGAGATAGGTTTATCTCTGGGGACAGACTGGTGACAGCGTCCAGTTAGGGCAGAAGAGATGTTAGGGGCTAAAAATATGGGGATTAAATGTGTGTTTCCAAACTGAACAACAGTATCCCTAGTTTCTTATCTTCATTCACTACTGGGACCCTAAAATTATAACTTGCTAATACAGAGAAAGAGAATATTTTTCTCTGGGGGGAAAAAAAAACAGCCCCAGAAGACAAGACAACCTAGATAGATATTCCAATCAGTTGCCAGTGAGTCAGAGCGTCAGAGCAGAACTGTGCTCAACAGGGTTTTCAATGGCTGACTTTGTGAAAGCAGAACACCAGGCTTTACTTTCAGGTACCACTGGGGGGTTGAACTTCTGACCTTTCAGTCAAGAGCTGAGTGCGTTGACCATTCAGTTCCACTCAGAGACTCTTACCAACATTAAGAATCACCACGATTAAGGATTCATGAAGGATAATGAAAAACTCAGCTTTCCACCGAGTCACTGTACAGTGGTTTCTTCCAGACAATAAGCCATTTCCCCAGATACAGCTTGCAACCAGAGCTCCTAGAGCTTCTAATTCCCATTCCCGAATTGAAGAGAACAGCAAAAGATCACCATACATTCGGAGTGTACTTTCTATACACAAAATACAGACAAGAAAAGGTTGGGGTGGGAGGAGAGAAGAAAGGACAGAAGGTAGAAATGTGAAGAATCTGGTGAAGCAGAATTCTGGTAAACCAGAAGAATCAGGGTGACGGGGGTCAGGTATATAAACTGTATTATGTCCTCAAAGACCTAAGGGAACTATTTGCATCCATAAAATAGGAACAGGGTGTTTCAAAGAAGGCACAATTAAAGAGTAAGAAAGGAAACTAAAAATTACAGGGAAAAAGATCAGAATAATATTTTGATACATAAAACTGTAGCAAAACTTTCCTACAAGTAGTACAAAAAGACAAAGGGAAAACACAAAAAAGAGAGAACGGAAAACACAGAAAGCGGAATGACATAACAACTGGAAAGCAAGCATCTCTCAAGGGAAGGAGATACTGAATATGTGCATACTCAATTAGGAAAAACCCATACCAAGCAGAACGCTGTAAATTTTAAAATACCAAGCATAAAGATCTTAAAAGTTTCAAAAAGGGCAAAAACGGATCACAGCTAACTATTATAAATGCTTGCCTCTAATGCTACTTAATTGTTTTAACAAGTTTTTGTGTGCTGCAGGCAGGGAGGGAGGAAGCAATCTATTTTGCCTGGTTTTGTAAATAAAACTAAACCAAACCAAACTCTCTGCCATTGTGTCGGTTCCAACTCATAGTGACCCCTCCTTAGGTTTCTGAGGTGGTATCTCTACGGAAATAGATTGTCCAATTTTCCTTCCAAAGAGTGGCTGGTGGGTTTGAACCAAATGCCTTAGGCACTATGCCACCAGACCTCCCTTAATAAAGCTTGTTGTTGTTGTTGTTGTTATGTGCCGTCGAGTCGGCCCCGACTCATAGCGACCCCTTCTTGGGTTTCCGAGGCAGTATCAC
>NW_006922149.1:1132865-1134573 GCF_000298275.1 Orycteropus afer afer | reverse complement strand
AACCCACCAGCCACTCCTCGGAAGGAAGACTGGGCAATCTACTTCCGTAGAAATACCTCCTTGGAAACCGAAGGAGGGGTCACTATGAGTTGGAACTGTCTCAATGGCAGTAAGTTGTTTTCTATTTTTTTTTTTTTTTTTTAATGTATGTATGCAGGTATAAAGAAACTTTTGGAGGCACTGGAAATGTAGATAGGAGCTCTGGTGGCATAGTGCCTAAAGCATTTGACTGCTAACCAGAAGGCTGGCAGTTCAAACCACCAGCCACTCCTTGGTAGGAAGGTTGGGCAATCTATTTCTGTAATGTTACCACCTCAGAAATGTAGATAAATTTTTTTAAAAATTGTTTTTATTGTGATTTGGGTAGAAGTTTACAGAGCAAATCCACTTTCCATATAGCAGCTCACATACACTTTCTCATGACATTAACTACAATTTACCCATTTCCTCCCCATAGTTTAATCTTCCCTGTATCCTTCCCTCCCCTGTACTCCTGCCCCCCGAACTGTCTCCCTATGCATACACAGCCCTTCTATCCTCCCATGACTGATAGCTCCAAGGAGTGTATCTACCTAATGTAAATGTTCAGCTCATATGCCTGTCTTTTGTTTGGCTGGAAGTGGGTTCAATTCCAGACCTGAAAGGCAGCTAGAGGCCACAGTCTCAGTGATTCCATCAGGCTCTATCAGACTAGCAAACCTGGTCCTTTGTTTTTTAAATGACTTTGTGTTTTGTTCCACATTGGTCTCCCACTCTATCCAGGATGTCCTACAGAGATCCCCCTCCAAGTGGTTGACAGTGGTAGCCGGCACCATCTAGTTCTACTGGTCTTGTAGTTGTATAGGCTGATGATCGCATGGTGCACCAGTCACTTGGACTAATTGTTTCCATGTGTCTTTGGTTTTCTTCATTCTTCTTTGCTCCAGATGAGGAGAAACCCATTGTTGCATCTAGATGGTTGTTTGCAAACTTTTAAAATCCCAGTCTCTACTCACCAAAGTAGGAAATGGAACAATGTTTTTGTGTAGTATGTTATGCCAATTGAGCTGGATGTCCCCTGTGACCATGGTCCTGAGCCTACAGGTCCAACTATTCACTCCCTCTGGGTAGCTGGCTGTGGTCAAGAAGTGACTACAGCCTTGCCCCTTGTCAGCACTACCATTTACCTGGGAATTCTTACAGAACATACAAATAAACTGGTAGGAACATTGTCTGCCAACCCTATACATGGTCATAGGCACACTCACCCCTGCATAGACATACCTCATAGTTCAGCCTGTCCACCCATCCATCAACCCGTATATCCACGTTTGCCTTCGCAGTACTATATGTGCAAAAGGGTTCGTCTTTGTTGTCTGTACCTCCGTTGTAGCCCTCTATGTCTTCCTCTTCCTCAATGCCACCATGTTGATCACTCACATTTGGTATACTGCCCTTCTCTTCACCCAAATCAATACTTGTCTGTACGTATCAAACAGTATTCCCTACCTACCCTCCCACCCCTGATAAGCAGCAAAGAAAATTTCCTTGTATATATAAAACTTTCCTTGACTTTTTACAATAATGGACCAATATAATATTTGTCCTTCTATGATTGACTTATTTCACTCAGCACAATGTCCTCCAAGTTCATCCACATTATGCGGTGTTTTGCAGATTGTAAGTTATTCTTTAGGGTTGCATAGTATTCCATTGTGTGTATGTACCA
>NW_006922149.1:1105888-1132486 GCF_000298275.1 Orycteropus afer afer | reverse complement strand
TTTTTTAACTGGATTATTTGTCTTTTTGTTGTTGAGGTGTTGGAGTTTTCTATAAATTCTAGAGATAAGTCCCTTGTCAGATATGTCATGTTCTCTTTTGACTCTTTTGGAGAAGTCTTTGGAAGCACATGAAAATTTAATATTTAGAAGATCCCATTCATCTGTTTACCTTCTACTGTTTGTGCATTTTGGGTTGGAAATGTGGGTAAAATTTAAAAAAATAAATAGTAAGTGTTCCTGAGAAGTTAAAAATCTAGTAAGAAACTTGTATGCTAGTAATAATAAGATCATATACAAATTTTTAAAAATGTGAATGCCAGATATTAAGATATGTCAAGAAAATATGTAACAGATTATAAGTAATGACAAAAATATCTAACAATATAAACTGACACTTAAAATTATAAATCTAAAGTTTTAGAGTCAAGTGAAATTTAAAATCCAGGAGGTCAAACACTTTATCACAAACCAGATCTTCAAATCAGTTCTTCATTCATTCATTCAAAACAGGCACAGCAAAAGCAAACAGACCCAAATTTGTAAATGTAGGTGTAGTGGAACAATAACCAGAAAAGGAAAAAATATAGGTTGAAGCCCTAGAATGGGAGATTCAGAAATGTCATAGTGAGAATTTTCAGGAGCTTGATTCAGGAGACTGGATTATTTCCAGGACTGTGGGAAGTGATACACATTCAAAATGGTGTGATCCACCACCATCTTTCATTAGGGTACAACTGTTTTTAATTTTGTTGGTCAAGAGATTTGGTTGCTATGCAACATACATGCTGTCCTTGTTTTCTAAGATAGAAATTAAGTTTCTAGCTGGGCATTGTCCTGCAATTTTTCCCATTCTGGTACACCCAATTTTACAAATCAGTCTATTCTGGTTTCACTTCTTCAGCTATGACTGAATCAGGAAGAGCTAGTTATAAGTCCAGCTACAAACCTATCTGAATAAGGATGTTCTAAAGTGAAAATACTTAAATTGTCCACATAAAATTACTCTGTAAGTAATTTTAAGGTCAGAGAATGTGATGTGACTCAATCTATGACAACTTCCTCCTCGTCCCCTGCATTCACTCCTGATATTTTCCCTATCACTAAGTGTTGACAACAACACACACACACACACACACGCACACTCTTTCAGGATCCTGATGACCCCAACACAGACTTGCTTCAAAACCAATAAGTCACCAAAGAAAAGCAGCACACATAGGCAGTAAAATGCTACCTCTAAAGCCCAACTTTAGTTTAGGTGTGAGTAAACTTGAATTATCATAAACTATATAATTCTTTTAACTAGAACATCAAACTTATTAGTTTTTTTTTTTTTTTTTTATCTTGATTACATTACTCCTTTAATTTTGTACATTTGGAATTCTTCTTCTCTTCATTTGAGTGAGAAAAGTAAATAAGGTCATCTGTCTGTCTGTCTCTTTGTATGTGTGTGTGTTGTGTTTAGGAGGGTGGTACCTAGCAGACAGATTCAGCTTCCCACCTCTGAGGCAGAGAAGAGCGATGCGACAGTAGTCACTAGGTGGCAGTGCCACACTAGTGTACACCCACAGCTGTTGAGTTTGTCCAGGCTGGCAGTTGTGAGGGGACATGGCTGGGAGTACCGTTACATGAAAACACCTCTCCTGGGCACCCTGAACATGGGCCACAGGAATTGTGGCCAAAGTAAACAAGACTTTCTGGGGCCACTCCTACACCGGGCAGCCTTGGATTGTTGCCAAGAATCAAAGGGCTCTTTCTGATGTCTGTGCCTGTATGTGTGTGTGTGTGTGGGGGGGTAGCTTGGACACTGAATCCTTCTAGATCCAGTCATGCTATATCTGGGGCAACAGCCTATCTTTACATCTCACCTCCTGAGAGTCTCTAGATCCAAAATCAGATCATATCTCCTAATCCGTAAGAGAAAAATCCCTGTGGAGTTTTAAAACTAGGCTATGATGGAATTGTACCAGCATTTGAAGGTACAAAAGTCAGGGTACTGTTTACTTACTCTGAGGTAGAGTCAAAGAATAACTGATCTTGACCTACAGGTACTACTCCACTTCCTAGCTGTGTGTGACCGAGAGTGGTAGGTTCTCTAACATCTGAGATGTGTTTTTCGCCCAAGAACAGGGTTATACCATCTAACTCAGAGTGTGGCGGTAAGCACTGAGATAAATTGTTATTCAAATGCTACTGGACCAGTATATAAAGATTGTTTTCATGTTGCTTATTGGGCAAATCCTTTTCTATTGGTTTAAAAGTACCCACAACAAAAAGTCATTACTTTTAGGAGCATACCTTCTTGAACACAGGTAGGGTGACATAAATTACAGATTTAATGAGCATAGACAGCTTTTGTTATTTTTGGTTTTGCTCTCTTTTATCCTACTTCACAAGCAGCTCTGGTGGCATAATGGTTAAAGCATTCAGCTCCTAACCAAAAGGTCTGTTGTTCAAACCTACAAGCCGATCCGGCCATCTACTTCCATAAAGAATTGTAGCCTTTAGAGCCCTCCGGACAACTCTACTCTGCTCCCAAGGGTCGTTATGAGTCAAAATCAACTCCGTGGCAGTGCGTTTTTTTATCCTATGTCACATTTTGTTGCCACTGACAAAGAGAAAAGTGACTTACAGAACAAAGATATAAAAGGGAAAAGAGAGGAATGAAGAAAGAAGAGGGAGGGAAGAGGCAAGAAACATCAGATCTGCCTTGGCAGGGCAAAAGTGACATGGAGTAAGAGTGGATCAACTCATAAAGTAGGAAAGTAGGATGAAAGAAGGATGTTCAGGAACAAGAAGTTCCCCCGTTTCCTGGGGGAGAAAAAATCAAAAAAAGCTCCCAACATTTCTATACCCATTTTCCTTAGCTGCTGGTCTGTCCAAGCAACACCAGCACTTTCATCTTTAAAGTGCCAGAGTGGAGGGAGGAAGGTACATTTCTGTGTCTATTATCAGTTGGGTTGTTGTTGTTGTTATTTGCTGTTGAGTCGGCCCTGACTCATAGCGACCCCTCCTTGGGTTTCTGAGGCAGTATCACTACGGAAGTAGGATTGCCCAACCTTCCTTCCGAGGAGTGGCTGGTGGGTTTGAACTGCCAGCCTTCTACTCCTGAGAAATTTTTGACAGAACTTCTGTAAATCAACACAGCTTTACGGTGCCACATCTACAATCGGCAGTTAGCACAGACTCATTCTAAATTTTCCATTTTCAAAATACAGCAAAAGAAATTTCCTACTCAGAGCACACAACAAGAAGTCTTAGCCTCCAGCACGTCACAGTTCCAGGCTATGCTTCTAGGGAAGCAAAACATTTCTGAATGTCATTGCTTTATTCCTAAGAGAAAGATAAGCAGCAGAGAGTCAGAAAGCTGAGCCACCCAACCAAGAGAGCAGAATTATGAGGGACACTCAGCCAAAGGTGACTCTGGCAAGGCTGAGCAGAAGGAGCCATAGATTTTCTGAGGTCATTTTCAAGGTTTACCAGTTAAATGTTCCCATTTCAATTCTAAAAATTAGTCTCACAGTGCCTACTAATTGCACCTTGCTTTATTCAGCATGGGAAGCTAAAATATAGACTGCAAAACCAACATGTCATGGATTGAATAAAAACACGGGTCTAGTTCATGAAGGAGGACCATATAGCAAACAGAGCATTCTCAAACCCCCCACCTCCACTAGGGGCCTTCCAATCCCCCAACATAAACTCCTCCAGAACACCCTTGCAACATCCTTGCAGAGGTCTGCAATTGAAACCATATTTGTTTTAGAATCAGGAAAAAATATTTTGTACACAAGCAGAAAATAAGGGTAAAGAAGGAAGAAAGAGAAGGAGAGTGGGGTTGCAAAAGTGCCTGAGGGAGAGGGTGAAATTGAATAAAGAAATGGAGGAAATGACTACAAGGAGGAATTTTTAAAGGCACACAAACAAATAGTTGGAGGACAATTGCTATATAAACCATGAAAATTCAAGATTTGACTCTCGCCAACCCACTCATTGCTTTTTTTAAAAAATTAAAAATTAGCCTCATTATTTACCACACCTATACCTCAAACAGCTTTCAATACTTTGTACTCATTTCCAACTAATCCAGACAAAGAAAAATCAGAAAGGAAAAACCAACTCAACATTCTTTCATTATTCTTCAATTTTTAATATTTCAGGAATTTAAAATAGTGATCAAAAATCCTTCCTGGTTGAATATTTACTACCACCTGCTCAGCAAGCTGGGGAGAGCACACACTTAGTAAAAGGGGCTACCTGCTCAGCTCACTGAAATACACTGGTAAAATCATTACTCATGCCAAATACAATAGATGTATTCCCAAGGAGAATCACAACATCAGCTTGCCAAATTTGTGAGATTAACTCTGTACTTAGCTGTTTTACAGGTAACCAAGGGCCACTAAGGTCTAGAAAATCATAAGACAAATCCAATGAGCTTATTCATCACCTCTTCAATACATCCACAGGGCAACAATATGTTCTTCTTAAACTCTACCCCTGCTAAACTACTACACAAACACAAACCTACCAAACACATAGGCATTGCCTGCCATTAAAATGACAAAACTAGGTTTATAAAATTAAAACTCTTGGAGTTCCTGGGTGGCATAATGATTGAATTCTCAGCAGCTAACTGAAAGCTAGCATAGTGGCTAAGGCACTTGACTGCTAACCAGAAGGCTGGCGGTTCAAACCCACCAGCCACTCCTTGGAAGGAAGGTTGGGCAATCCTACTTCCGTAGTGATACTGCCTTGGAAACCCAAGGAGGGGTCGCTATGAGTCAGGGCTGACTCGATGGCACATAACAACAACAACAACAACAACTGAAAGCTTGGTGGTTCAAGTCCACCCAGAGGTGGCTATAAAGAAAAATTGACCACTGAAAACTTTGTAGAGCACAGTTCTATTCTGACATACGTTGGACTGCCATGAGTTGGATTGAATTTGATGACAACTGGTGATAGAAAAACCCTTAGCCAATGTAATAGCTGGATTTGAAAGTGCAGAATCTCTGGGTGGTGAAATTAGATGATGCAGAGCTAGCTAAGCAGGTAAAATTAACAGGATCAACATCAGCATCTCCACTGGAGGAGCCCAGGGCATACTTATGGGCATTTTGGGCATTGGCCTTCTATAGCCTTGAGTTGATATTGGCTCTACCAATTACAAATGAGAATTAGTTATATACCTCTATCATGTTACTTTTTCGAGCCTTACTCTCCTTATTTATAAAGTAGAAGTCTACCAGCAGACCATGTTGGCTAAAAACACAGACTGCCACCAGATTGCTTGAGCTCCAACCTATGGAGCTGTGTGACCCAGGGCAGGTTGCTTAAACTTTCTGTGCCTCACTTGTGAAATAGGTACAACAAAAGCACCCACATCACAGGTTGTTTTATTTCAGGAGTTAACATCTGTAATGTGTTTGGAAAACACTGGGTACATATTTGTTACTTTTTGTTGTTATGATCCACGGCACACATGTTTTATAAGTGTTAGTGAATATGCAATGGATTACATATAGAAGATTACTAAGCATTATTTCTTCATTATACATTATTTGAAGGCAGAGAGTCCTTTCACCTCACTAGAAGTAACTTTATCACTTTGTCTGCTACTCCTTTTATACATACTTTATGCAAAGATTTTTGTTTTTAACTGTTTTTATCTAGTAGTTTGGTAAGTTTAGGGTCAGATACATATTAATTCTGATGTCTGGGAGAATTTTTGTACTTTTTTGTGTACTATTTGGTTTTACACAGTCACTTGTTTTCTCACTTGAAATACCTTCTGATGTGAACTTTCTTCTCCAACCTGCTGAGTTAAATTAATCTTTAGACATAGTCAGCCTCCAGACTAGAGATCCTCTGGGTCTAGGGGGTGATGTTTGATGGTTGGGTGGAAAGCTGGGAGGAAATTTTAAACATACCCTCATTTATATTCCACTGTCTTGTGAGCAACATGGAAAACACCTAATTTATCTCAAAACTCCAAACTCACACATGCAGCTGTTCCTCCTCTGAGTTTCTACTTTGTCATGTGACATTCACTTGGAACTTTTCATACATATTGCTGTTTATCATCTTTGTCCAGGCTGGCTTCCGAGACTAGACCCAGGGCTATGTTGTAGGCATGTGCTTTCTCTAGGCCTGAGCACTGGGTAAACTGAAGAGCACAGATAGTATTTTAAACCCACTCGGCCTCAAAAGTAAAACCCTGGAAAAAAGGAAAGTCTATGCATGCTTTAAACTCTCCCTTGATTGCTCAGTATTTATTCATTCAACAAATATTAATGGAGATATACTATGTGCAAGGATACAAGCAAAAATAGCTAAGACAGAAACACATTATTTGACTAATCATGTACTTATAATTAGCAAGTGAGATAAATGAGCTGTAATAAAGTTACACAGAAATTTGCCTAGATTTGGGGAGGGACAGAGTGGAAGGGGGTAGCAGTCAGGCAAATTTCTGCAGTTAATACTTTAAAAATGAGAAAAATTATATGAGGAAGATTTGTTGTTGTGGTGTGCCATTGAGTTGACCCCAATTCATAGCAACCCCTCCTTGGGTTTCTGAAGACAGGCTTAATTTCAAGAAGGGATGTTTTCTCCTGCATGCTAGATTACAAACCCTCTTCTCTAATTCTGTAATTCCAGAGCAGTGGGGCTGGGTGCCTGTAAATGTGGTAGCCACTTTCCTCTGGGCCAGAGGTAATGGAAGGCTTATGGTCCACACAAAGTCAATCTGTGTGCTCAGAAGCCCCAAGGAGGGAGGATGCATGGGCAGGATCGAGCACCTGGAAGAAGGGCAGTGAAGGTGAAAGACAGAGAACAAGTGGTATGAGGTGAGATGGGAGAGGTAGGCATGGGACACAACTTGCAAGATTCTGTAAACCAGGAAGGATCTGGGTCTAACAGCTATTCACATGTGCAACATAGAGAAAACTCTCAAGTCGGGAAAGTTAAAATGAAATAATGTGGATTTTTCATTTAGAAAGGCTTGCTACTCTAAAGTGTGCCTCCTCAGGCATGGAGCCCAGGGGTCTGGGGCTATCCAGGGTTTTTGGTCTGGTCAGGTCTGATACTGTTCAAAGAACATGGGAAGAAGTTTCCCCACAATTGAGAGTATCCAGGGAGCAGGTCTGTCAGGGGGAGAGAAGGCCAGTGACACTGCAGGAATACTGAGATCCTACTGGTCAAACAGGGAGCTCTGGTAGCATAGTGGCTAAGACACTTGCCTGCTAACCAGACGGCTGGCGGTTCAAACCCACCTGCCACTCCTCGGAAGGAAGGTTGGGCAATCCTACTTCCGTAGTGATACTGCCTCGGAAACCCAAGGAGCGGTCGCTATGAGTCGGGTTTGACTCGATGGCACATAACAACAACAACAACAACAACTGGTCAAACAAGTTAAGAGTTATTATATAGTTCAGTGTGCCCTAAGTGATGTAATAAGTATTTGCATGTCTTATACATAGGCTATGAGGCATAGGAAAAATAGGACCTGGAAACAGACAAACTAGAATAAGAAGTATAAAGTAGACTACAACACTGTCCAAAAAAAGCTTTTACAAAAATGATGAAAATGCTCAATATCTATGTTGTCCAACAGAGTAGCCACTATAGCAACAAGTGTCTACTGAGCACTTCAAATGTGCCTACTACAAATCAGGAACTTAATTTTTAATTTTATTTCAATTTAGTCAATTTAAAATTAAGTTTCAGTAGCCATATGTGGTTAGTGGTTGCCACATTGGACAACACTGTGCCAAAGGGTCAAACTGTGGCAAGAGAGCCTCAGAACACACATAATCAGGCTTTAACATAACTATTTTAATTCTTCCACAAAGTTTGCTCTGAAATTCCTCTCTGCCCATGTGAAATGGGATAAAGAAGTATAGTACACTCCCTGACATCAGAGGCCTTAAATGACATATACATTTGATATGATATTCTGTGATTATATTGCCATTTGGTTGTTTATTTTGTTATTATGCCTCTTGGGTAAAGAAAAGAAATCAATCATATTAAATAAATGAATTTCAACTATCTTGTGTATAATAAAGGAGGTCTGATGGCTCAGTGCCTAAGGAATTTGATTTTTAACCAGAAGCTTGGTGGTTCAAACCCACCAGCTGCTCCACAAAAGGAAGATGAGGAAATCTACTTTTGTAAAGATTTATCCCCTTGGAAACCAAATGGGGGTGGCTAAGTCAGAATCAACATGATGGCAGTGAGTGTGTATAGAAATTCATTCACACATGCAATGTTCCCCTACTTCATTAGAGGACTATAGGAGGAGGTAGGGCGAGAGGAGCAGGTGGTTCAAAAGTGACGTCCCTCTACCAAACAATGATGAAATTCATTATTTCCATCAACACCAATCCCATGCCATCAAGTCAATCCTGAGGCATACTGACCCTGTCTGACAGAGTAGAACTGCCATATAGGGTTTCCCAAACTGTAAATCTTTACAGAAGCAGATTTCTGCCATGAAGTGGCTGATGGGTTCAAACAGCTGATCTTCTGTTGGCATCCAAATGCATTAACCACTACACCATCAAACCAAAACCAAACTCACTGCTGTTGAGTAGATTCCAACTCATTGCCACTGCCTTTGGGTTTCTGAGGTGATAAATCTTTACTGAAGTAGATTGCCTAGTTTCCCTTCCATGATGTGGCTGGTAGGTTTGAACCTCCAACCTTTTGCTTAGTAGTCAAATGCCTTAGGCACTATGCCACCAGAGCTCCTTAATTCATGATTAATGAAATTAGTGAAGGAGTATCTTAATCTCCACAGGTAGGAAAAATACCCCCTGTTCTTATCAGTCCTACTTTGGTCACTTCCCATGGCCAAAGGGGGATCTATGAGATTACTGCAGCACAGATACCTTTTTAATTTTTATTGTGATTTGGGTGAAAGTTTACAGAGCAAATTCATTTTCCATATAGCAAAGTGTGCATGAAACACACTTTGTTTCATGATATTGACTGCAATCCCCACAATGTAACAGCTCTCTTCCAACTTCTTCCCTGTGTCCTTTCCTATGCATTCCTGCCCCCCAAGATCTCCCTGTGTAACTACTGCCCTTTTGATCTCCCATTAATGATTATTTTAAGGAGTGTATCTACCTGGTGTTAATGTTCACCCTATATGCCTACCTTCTGTTTGGTTGGAAACCATGGGAGTGAACTGCATTCTAGGCCTGAAGGGTACCTAGAGACTACAGGCTCTGGATTTCTTCAGGCTCTATCAGACCAGTAAGCCTGGTTTTTCTTATGATTTTGAGTTTTGTTGCACATTTTTTCCCACTCTATCCAGGATCTCCTTCACTGATACCTTTCCAAGTGTTTGACAGTAGTAGCTGTTCGCATGGCCCTCTAGTCCCTTGGAGTAATTGTTTCCATGCTTCTCTGGTTTTCTTCATTATTCTTTGCTCCAGATGAGAGGGAAAACACCTTTTGGACTGAACTTTTTGTTTTTCCAAATCAAACAACCTGAACACTGGGAACACATACTCATTACCTAATATTCCAGCTTTGCTCTCCAGGCATCCTACTGAAATATTAGCAGAAGAGGGGCTCCAGTTCATGTTTACAAAACAGTTTTATATATTGCTTAGTGATGTATACTTCTAAGAAATCCCTAGAAAATTTTTAAAAATTCAAAGGAATGGGTACATATGATGATCTTTTTATTATTCTGTATCTTTCATTGTATGTCAAAATAAATTTAAAATAGATTTTTGATGTTGTGAACATTTTATTTGTGCATCTGTTGTTGTTGTTGTTAGGTGCCGTCAAGTCACTTCCAACTCATAGTGACCCCATGCACAGCAGAACGAAACACTGTCTGACCCCACGCCAGCTTCATGATCCTTGCTATACTTGAGCCCATTGTCACTGCCACCGTGTCAATCCATCTTGTCAAAGGCCTTCCCCTCTTTCGTTGACCTTCCGCCTTACCAAGCATGACATCCTTCTCCAGGGAATGGTCCCCTCTGACAACATGACAAAAGTAGGTGAGACGAAGTCTGGTCAATCCTCGTTCCAAGGAGCATCTTGGCTGCACTTCCTCCAGGACAGATCTGTTAGTTGTTTTGGCAGTCCATGGTACCTTCAGCATTCTTTGCCGGAACCACAACTCAAAAGCATCAACTCTTCTTCGGTCTTCATTATTCACTGTCCAGCTCTCACCTGCATACGAGGCGACTGGAAATATCATGGCCTGTGTCAGGCGCACCTTAGTCCTCAAGGAGACATCCTTGCTCCTCAGCACTTGAAACATTTCCTTCACAGCTGACCTGCTCAGTGCTACACGTCATCTAATGTCCTGACTGCTGCTTCCATTGGCCTCAATTGTAGAACCAATCAATGTGAATTCTTTGACAACCTCGATCTTTTCTCCATTTATCATGCTGCTGCTTATTGGTCCAGTTGTGAGGATTTTTGTCTTCTTTCTATTGAGATGTAATCCATACTGCAGACTGTGTTCCTCAATCTTCCTCAGTAAGTGCCTCAAGTCATCCTCACTTTCAGCAAGCAAAGTTGTATCGTCTGCATATCTCAGATTGTTAATGATTCTTCTTCCAATCCTGATGCCATGTTTTTCTTCATACAGTCCAGCTTCTTGGAATATTTGCTCAGCATATAGATTGAATAAGTATGGGGAAAGGATACAACCCTGATGCACTCCCTTCCTGATTTTAAACCATGCAGTGTCCTCTTGTTCTGTTCGAACAACAACCTTCTGGTCAAGGCACAGTTTCCTCATGAGTACAATCAAGTGTTCGGGAATTCCCATTCTTCTCAATGCTATCCATAATGTGTCATGATCCACACAATCAAATGCCTTTGCATAGTCAATAATACACAAGTAAACATCTTTCTGGTATTCTTTGCCTTGAGCCAAGATCCATCTGACAGCAGCTATGATATCCCTTGTACCACATCCTCTTCTGAATCCAGCTTACACCTCTGGAAGTTCTCTGTCAATATACTGCTGCAACCATTTTTGAATTATCTTCAGTAAGATCTTACTTGTGTGCAATATTAATTATATTGTTTGATAATTTCCACATTCTGTGGGATCCCCTTTCTTTGGAATGGGTACAAATATGGATCTCTTCCAGTCAGTTGGCCAGGTAGCTGTCTTCCAAATCTCTTGACATAACCAAGTGAGTGCCTCCAATGAGGCATCCGTTTGTTGAAATATTTCAATGGGTATTCCATCCATTCCCGGAGCCTTGTTCTTTGCCAATTCCTTCATTGCAGCTTTGACTTCCTCCTTAAGTACTATTGGTTCTAGATCATATGCCACCTCCTGAAATGGATGAAGATCGACCAGTTCTTTTTGGTACAGTGACTCTGTGTATTCCTTCCATCTTCTTTTGATATTCCCTGCATCATTCAATGTTTTGCCCTTAGAATCTTTGTGCATCTACTTACCTTATAATAGAAATAGTTTTGATGCATAGCATGAAGAGTACTGCAACCCACAATGGCTTTCTTTTGTTCCATTTGATTTAGTTAATATGCTTGTTTCTTATCTTGTATATTTTACATTTTCATAAAGATAGCTAAACACTTTACAGAAGTGTCAACTTCTAATATTGAAGAAGGCACTCAATAATAACTGCCATACATTTTTTCTTAATCAATAAAGGAAGATAAGACATTTTGTAGTGCATATTTACCATTGTTATATTAATGATTTGATTCCTAATAGTATGTGTGTATGTATACATAAGCATAAAAATTTTGCTGATACTGTATTCAGAATTGTGATCACCCATATTAAATATGGCGACAATCCGAATTTGCTTTCTAAGCATGGCTACGAAGGACACTTGTGACCTTCATATGGTACTACAAAATGGAACACAATGCAAAAGTAATGAGACCCACATATCCCACTGTACTCAGTGAAGAGTGGGGTGCAAGGTGCCAACTATTTCAGGCAGTGAGTTTCGGGTTAACTGATAAGTAGGTTTCCCGTGGCCTTGTTCCAGTCCCCTGACATGCTCATTAACACCCAAAGTACCATGGCAGCCAGGTGCTGGTGGTGAGGTGTTGTGTCAGCATGGTACCAAACATGTGAATGCTGCTCTATTTAATCAGTGTCCTTCTCTCCATATTCTCTTCCTCTGTCATGGGCATCTTTAAACACCAACCTGACCAAATCAGACAAATGACAGTCACCTCATTATACCATATACCTGAAATCAAGAAGCCATGATGTTTTGAGGCATCCATCTTCAAACTTTCCCAAATTGAGCCATTTCTTCTCAGCCTGACTTCTGCTTGCCTCTCCATTCTTCATTCTTACCTGCTCCTCACTTGCTTTATAAGCTCTAGCTGAAGTACTTTCTATTCAGGGGATAGCCATCACTCTTTCTGATCAAGCGCTCTGTAGATGCTGTCCTTCCTCCTCATACTTTAATCCCTCCTCTTTCTTCTGGTTTCCAGTCTCCAGACTTCTCATCCCACCTTCAAAGTCTTTTCATAACACTTTCACTCTCCTCCTCCTAAGACGAGTTAGGTACCCATTCTGTCCCACAGCACCTGCAATTACCCCTACTACATTCTTACTACTGCTTGTCCTTGGGTTAGATACTGTGACCTGTTCAAAGCTGTATGCCTAACACCAGCACTAGGATTGGCCCCAAAGTGATTTTAATGAATGAATAAATAAAAGAACCTCAAAATTCACTGTCTTATTCTAGGGGAGAGGTGATAGAGGCATAGTTTATTACAACAGACATCTCACCAGTCTCCTTGCCTCTGGCGTATCTCGCTACTCTGTCATCTTTCTCACTGTTCCCTGAGGTGTCTTGCTAAAACATATATTTAACTGTTAGTTTGTCTCATAATCTTAGATGGCTCAACACTACTTAGAAAGGAAAGTCTAATCTCAGTACATACACAAGGTCATTTACAATTTGGATCCAACCTACCTTTCCTGCCATTTTATCCTAGCATAGCCACATGCCAAATTCCACTGCTCTGGCCCTTTGGCCTCTAACTGCCTTCACCTAATTTCTCCACCTGGCATCCTCCTTAGTCATTTTTCAACACCTGTCCAATCTGGGAAGTATTGCCTACATCCTTTAAGTGCAAGTCCATACCTCCATCACAGCACTTGTGTTAAATTGCAATTTTACACTGTTATTTGTCTATCTCTCCCACTGGTCACTGAATGCCCTAGAAGGGACTTGTCTCTGAAATCTCACTGACTGGCTAAATACTTAGTTCTTAGTAGGAGCTCAATAAATGTTTGTATAATGAGGTAAGAAAAGTCTAAATCCTACCAGGCTTATTACTAAAGAAACTGCAATTTTAGAAGTTAATTGCTTTACTACAGAATAAATCAAATTTAACATAGTTGCATTTTTGTCAGAGAAGTTTATAGAAAGATAAATATATTACTAACAATATTCATGCCCATGCTCTTATTTACAGGTTTTTATTGTCTTGTGTCATGATAGGTTGCAATGGTTGATTGCTTAGGTGAATCTCAACTTGAACAAATTAGGCTAGCAATGACAGATTTGAAAGAAAACCTGAGTTTATGTTAGCTTGGCCTAGTAAGTCTGAGCATATTCAGTGAATTTAAAATTATTATGAACCCCTCACCCCAAGATAAAAGGAAAAGTTCCTTAATGTGTAGGATATTATATATTTTAGGCATTTGCTAATTTGTAATCTTTGTGTTCTTGTTCTTTTTTTAACACTTCAGTTTGATTTTGACTCAAGAAAGAAGATATTCCTTATATAATCCCAATGAAGTAACACTAATGATTCTAAAGTTCTTTTCACATGGGAACAATGAAAATTATGTGACAAAATTCTAGAAATAGCTTACATGACCTCCACAATTAAACAAATTTTAAAATAAATTTTAACAAGTATTATTACTGTATTAAATACCCTATGTTATTACTATGTATATGTGTTATATAAACAGGAACATGCCTCAATTCCAAAGGTACTGATAACAAAATCAGAAGGCAAAAAACGTAACACAGGGCTTTCCAGAAAATGAAGAGGATGTTAAGACTAGTATGTAACATACATACTTGTCTGCTTTTAATGGCAATCAATGAAAGAATTCATTAAATAAATTAAGATGTGCCCATATGATGGAAATCACCTAGAGAGACTTGGGGGGCAAGGAGGAATACCAATTATATCACCCTATCATTTTCAGCTTAGAGAAAGAAAACTAAGATACATTAATGACTAACACTTAGATTTCTTCTCACTGAAATTTTTTGTCTTTGTATTGTCCTTGTCTTATTTTCCTACACTAATGAACTGATAAATCTGAAATAAATCTTAGAAGCCATCTAGTTCCACCTTCTCATTTGATAGCTAAAGAAAATTGAGGCCTAGCAATATGAATAGTCATTCAAGGTCAGAGAGCTAATTATCAGCCTTCATGGCTTAGAATCTAGTTCTCTCTACTTCTACCTACATATTCTGGCTTCTCCTTTTTTAGTAAATCCAGAGATCACCAACTGGCATCCAGGTTTCAATACTTGCCACCCATGGGTCTATTTCATGTGTCTTCACAGATTATTTCTACTATAAAAATTTTAAAAGTTTCTAAAATCAGTAGATCTCATTAAAATGCTTTCCCAAGAGCCCTTGAGGGCAGAAAAATAATTTTAGTAAAATCCACTTATTCATAGGAAATTAAATATTTAACACAATGGATAATTTGAGATCCTTGTGTTCTTGCTCTTTTTTAACTCTTCAATCTGATTTAAACTTGGGAAGGGAGACATTCCTTACATAATCTCAATAAAGCAGTAACTAAGGATTCTTAAGTTCTTTCTACATAAGAACAATGAACATTATGTGACCAAATGCACAAAAGAATCTACAAGACTTTCATTGAAGCAGAAATCACATTTAAATCAACTGTTATTACTGTATGAAAAGCCCCTGTGTTCTCAAGTATTTAAATAATCAGTTACTCCCTTATGGAAAACACTTGTACAATCTCTTATGCTAGTATTTGGGACCACCAAAAATGGCCCTTATCTACCTTCCTAACCTTATTTTCATGCAGATTCTCAAGCAGAATTACTACCCAAGTATTCTTTCTTAAACTTTCTCACATCTCTGCCTCTCTCACAAGGTTCTCTTTACCCTATATATTCACCATCTTCTTTTCCCTCACAACACCGTTTCATGATCTTAAAATCTTATTCATATAACCCCTTTTGCATACTACCATGGTATTTTCTGTCCCATCACACATCTGCTGGCTTCTCTTACTGTGGTGGCTTGTGTATTACTATGACGCTGGAAGCTATGCCACCAGTATTTCAAATAGTAGCAGAGTCACCCATGAAGAATAGGTTTCAGTGGAGCTTGCAGACTAAGACAGACTAGAAAGAAAGAAAGATTGGGTGACATTCTTTTTTTTTTTTTTTTGGTAGCCAAAAATATATTTACTTTTTTCATGGGAAAAAATCTAGACAAAAACAGAAAAAGTAATGAGGAAAATAAATTATTTTATCTAAGTGCTGGATTAAAAGGAATCATGTAAAAATAGCATAAAATTTGCTTAAATTTTTCTTCAGTGGTACATTTGAAAACCTTTCAGCTATTAAAAAATTAGAATTTAGGCAGAAGAGGGAAAAGTAATCACTTAGTCCTACCACCTTCACACAAATCACTGTTAAAATTTTGTTATGTTTTCTTCTCATCTTCTAATTTTATGTGGTTGTGCCTGTGGTGTTCATACAGTTTTTGTATCCTGCTTTTTTCATTTGAATTTTATCAAAACCATTTTCCCAAGTTAGCCTAACCCTCCTTTTCAGTTGGGTGGAATATTCCATGGCAGTTCTGTGCCATCATTCAGCAGTCACCCCCTAAGAAGATTGGGTGACATTCTTAAGAAAAAGAAAGAAAGAAAGAAGGAAAGGCTGGTGACAACCGTATGAATAGCAGAGTAACACTGACTGACATAGTGCTAGAAGATGAGCATCTCAGGATGAAAGACATTCAAAATACTACTGGGGAAGAGCTGTCTCCTCAAAATAGGGTCAACCTTAATGACATAGATGGAGTAAAGCTTTCAGGACCTTCATTTGCTGATATGGCATGACTCAAATTGAGAAGAAAAAGGTCAACTATTTATTAATGATCAGAATGTAGAATGTACAAAGATGAATCTAGGAAAAATGGAAGTCAACAAAATACTGAAATGGAGTGCAAAAAGTTTGATATCCTAGGCATTAGTGAGCTGAGATACACTGACATTGGTCATTTTGAATTGGACAACATGATGTATGATGCCAGGAATAACTAATTGAAGAGGAATGGCATTTCATTCATGTCAAAAAGAATATTTCGAGACTTCCAGTAAGATAGTGGACTAGGCAGACAAGCTACCCAAACCTTCTAGAGCAAAGACATGAGAAACCAAATGAAACAGATACAGATGATAATCCGGGAACCCTAAGCTTCAAAGGAAAAGATAAAGATGTGGATCAAATACCAACTAGAAGAAATTGCATCAAAACAGTGAAAAAGTAGATAAATTGAGTTGTGAACTGTCAACTGGCCTGACACAATGTGGCCATTTTGAATTTTTGCAAGCAGCATTCTAACTGTGATAAAACCTGATAATCATCTCCACTAGCCCAGCACTGCACAGGAACCCACACCAATAGCTGAGGAACAGAAAGGTGTAACCTTGCCCTTATTCCCCATGTCCTCCTGGTGACCAGAGGTGTAGCCATCCCCCATTACCGCCCATCTTCTAGACCTGCAGGAACTCTATCACAGACCTGGCGACCTGCCCCCAGGTGTCTTCTGGACCAGTGAGAACTCCTTCCTGGACCAGGTGCCCTGCCTCCAGCTACCTTCTGAGTTGGCAGGAACTCCTTGTGGTAAAAGACACCCTATCCTACCCAGAAAGAGACAACAACTGTGCCCACATTGCCTAACTATACCTGCAACTTCTGCATCCCCAACCACTGAGTGAGGACTACCACCCACCCCTGCACCATCTGGTCAATGATTGATACTGGCAAATACCAGCCCAACCTACCATGAACTGCTCTACACTAACAGCAAACAAAGAACTGCACACACTCCCCTACTCTATCTTACCTACCAGGAGATAGGCATTCACCACCTAAGTGCTGCCAAACTATCAAGGAGAGTAGCATAGCCACCCTGCCCACGCAGATATATCAGGGCAGGGAGCAGGGAGCATTAAATAAATCTGGGCAAAACACAGCAACATACAATTACCAATTAAATTACCAGCTTCCGTAAATAATTACTGCCTTAGAAACCCTACGGAGTAGTTCTACTCTGTCCTATAGGGTCTCTAAGAGTTGGAATCGACTTGATGGCATTGGATTTGGTTGGATTTTGGTCACTGTACTGTGAGAAAGAATGAGGAAAACTACTGCCAAAAATCCAGTTCAACAGAAAAACTGTAGAATAATTCAAGAAAACAACACAAGAACAAACTGACAAAAATAAATGAAAAATTAGAAACCATACAAAAACAGCAAATAGAAATACAGAGGATTAACACTAAGATTTCAAAGATAGATAACATATTGAAAGGGCAATGAGTAGAATTGAATCAACAGAAGAGAAAATTAGTGAGATTGAAGACAAATCTCTCACTACTACTCTGTTAGAGGAACATTTGGGGGGGGGGGCTGTTGCAGAGAAAGCAAGAAAGCCTTAGATGTATAGTGTACATCTTCAAGAGGAATAACTTCTGTGTGACTGGAATTCTAGAACTGAAAGACACACATACACACACACACAGCACAGAGAATATTGTGGAAGATATGTTGGAATAAATGTTCCCTAATATCATGCCAGATGAGAAGACATGCATTCAAAAAGCTCAATGAACCCCAATCAGTTTACACTCCAAAGGAAAATCATCAAGACATTATAATCAAACTGTCCAAAACCAAAGACAAAGAATTCTGAAAGCAGCTTGGAAAAACTAAAGTCACCTATAAAAGAGAATCAAATAAAACTAAGTTGTGATTTCTTGGCAGAAACCACACAGGCAAAAAGGCAATGGGATGACGTATATAAAATGCTGTAGGGGGTGGGGGGCTGCCAACCAAGATTAGCTATCCATCAAAACTGTTCCTAAAAATGATGGCATTTAGGGCATTAGGACATTTCCAGATAAACAGAAATTAAAGCAATTAGTGTAAACCAGACCAACTGAACAGGGAATGCTAAAGGAAGTCCTTTGGGCAGACAACCAACAATGATAGACAATAACTTGAGATTCAGACATGACAACATATCCTGGAAACCAAACCAGATATAGGAGTATCCAAAGTAACATAAACCTACACAACTGCAAATAGGGAAGCAGAGATGCCAATTTGTAAACAAGGACAATCACAAAGCAAAAAGAGGGAATGAGTAGTGTAGTCACAGAACTTCCAGATGGAGAGGAAGTCAAGGCAATTTTAAGACAGAATGGACTGTTTTAAACTTGGGAAGAAAAGAATAAATTTAAAGGTGACCTCAAAGAAAATGAAAAACCTTCTCATCAAAATAAAAACTTCATAAAGATTTAGCAAACACTAAAACAGCAGCAATGAAGGACATGATAAGAAAATTCATAACAAAATGAACTCAGCATAGAAAATTGTAGGGAACAAATCAGCAGCACCAACCTGCCCACACACACAATAATGGCAATAAATTGATACCTATTGATAATTCCACTGAATATAAATAGATTAAATGCACCAATTGAGAGAGAGAAGGAGGGAGGGAGGGAGAAAGGGAGGAGGGCAGGAGGGAGGGAGAGGGAGAGGGAGAGAGAGAGAGAGAAACAATGAATTAGAAATCATGACCCATCAATATGCTGTCTATGAGAGACACACCTTAGAGACAAAGATAAAAATAGACTAAAAATCAAAGGCTGGAAAAAAAAATATCAAGCAAATGCAATCAAAAAAGAGAAGGAATGGCAATATTAACTTCTGATAAAATAGAATTTAAGGCAAAAACCAGCATGAGAGACAAGGAAGGACATTATATAATGATTAAAGGCTCAATCCAACAAGAGAACATAAACATAATAAATATCTATGCTCCTAGTGAAAAAGCCCCAAAATGCATAAATCAAACTTTAACCAAATTAAAAAGACAACTGCAATACTTTTGCTATTGTTGCAAACAATAGCAAGTGCCACTGAGTTGGTTTCCACTCAAAAAGACCCTATGTACAGTAGAACCTAACACTGCCTGGTCTTGTACCATGCTCACAATTGTTGCTATGCTTAAACCCACTGTAGCAGCCACTGTGTCAATCCATCTTGTTGAGGGTTTTCCTCTTTTTCACTGACCTCTTACTTTACCAAGCATGGTATCTTTCTTCAGGTACTGGTCCTTCCTGATAAAATGACCAACCTACAAGACATGAAGACTGACAATTCATGCTTCTTCCTCTACTTATTCCAAGACAGATTATTTAATCCTTCTTCTGGAAATCCACAGTATATTCATTATTCTTTGCCAATACTATGATCCCACAATTATGGGAAAAAAAAAAAAACACCTCACTGCTGTCGAGTCGGATCTGACTCACAGCAACCCCTCCGAAGTGGTATCACTACGGAAGTAGATTGCCCAACCTTCCTTCTGAGGAGTGCCTGGTGGGTATGAACCGCCAGCCTTCTGGTTAACAGTCAAATGTCGTAGGCACTATGCCACCAGAGCTCCTACACAATTATAGTAGGAGACTTTAATATACTACTTTCAGTGAGGGACAGAACTACTAGAAAGAAACTCAAGTAACACTATCAACCAACTAGATTTCATAGGCATATGTGGAGCATCCTACCAATAACATCACAATATGCACTATTCTCCAGTGCACATAGAACATTCTCCAGAATAGACCATATGTTAGGCCAGAAAGCAAGCCTCAATAAATATAAAAACACTGAAATACTGCAAAGCATCTTCTCAGATCACAATGCTATAAAATTAGAAATCAACAACAGGCAGGAGAAGAAAAAAAAATCAAACACATATAAACTGAATAACACCCTGCTTAAAGAAGACTGGCTAATACAAGAAATAAAAAATGAAATTAAAAAAATCCTTGAATCAAATGAGAATGAAAAAATAATATACCAAAATCTTCGGGACACAGAAAAACAGGGCTCAGAGTGTAACTTAAAGCAATAAACGCACACATCAAAAAAGAACCCAAATCAACACCTTAACACAGCATCTATAATAATGAGAAAAAGAGCAGCAACAAAAAAGCCTAAAGTCACCAGAAGGAAAGAAACAAGATTGGAGTAGAAATAAATGAAACTGATAACAGAAAAAAATAGAATCAACAAGACTAGAACTTGATTCTCTGAATGGATTAATAAAATGAGCAAACCACTGGCAAATCTGACAAAGGAAAAGAAGGAGAAGAAGCAAATAACATGAATAAGAAATGAAGTGGGCAACATCACAACAAACTGAAATAAAAAGGATAGTAATAGAATACTATGAAGAACTGTACTTCAATGAATTAAGAAAACCTAGAAGAAATGGCTAAATTTGCAGTAACACATATGACCAACCTAAACTAACACAGACTGAGGTAGAAAATTTGAACAGATTCTTCTTCTTCTTTTTTTTTTTTTTAAATTGTGATTTGGGTGAAAATTTACAGAGCAAATTCACTTTCCATACAGCAGTTCACATACACTTTGTCTCATGTCATTGACCACACTTTACCACAATGCAACAACTCCCCTCCCACTTCCTCTCGGTAGTTACCTCTTCCCTGTATCCATCCCTCCAAGCACTACTGTCCCCTGAGCTGTCTCCCTATGCATAAGCAGCTCTTCTTTCTCCCATGATTGTTCTCTCCAAGAAGTGTATCTACCTCAGATAAATGTTCAACTCATATGCCTGCCTTTTGTTTGGCTGGAAGCCACAGGTGAGGGTTCAATTCCAGACCTGAAGGGCAGCTAGGGGCCATAGTCTCAGTGGTTCCACCAGGCTCTATTGGACCAGCAAACCTAGTCCCTCTCCCCCCCCCCTTTTTTTTCTCTCCAAATGACTTTGATTTTTGTTCCACATTGTTCTCCCTCTCTATCCAGGACCTCCTACATAGATCCCCTTCCAAGTGGTTGACAGTGGTAGCCGAGCACCATCTAGTTCTTCTGGTCTCATAGTCATGTAGGCTGCAGATTGTATGGTGCACCAGTCACTAGGACTAATTGTTTCCATGGATTTTTGGTTTTCTTCATTCTTCTTTGCTCTGGACAAGGAGAGACCCATGGTTGCATCTAGATGGCAGCTTGCAAGCTTTAAGATCCCAGTCGCTACTCGCCAAAGTAGGAGGTGGAACAATGTTTTGTGTAGTATGCTATGCCAATTGAGCTCGATGTCCCCTGTGGCTATGGCCCCGGTCCCACAGGTTCAACTGCTCGGTCCCTCTGGGTAGCTGGCTGTGATCAAGAAGTGACTACAACCTTGCCCCTTGTCAGCTCTACTATACACCTGGAATTCAGATCGTACAAATAAACTTATAGGACCACTGTCTGCCAACCCTGTACCTGGTCTTGGGTACACTCCCTGCTTCATAGACATACCTACTAGTTCAGCCTGTCCACTCATCTACCGACCAATCTACCCGTTTGCCTTCACTGACATTGAACAGATTCTTGACCACAAAAGAAGAAATTGAACAGATCTCAAAAACTCCCAACACAAAATGTTCTGGCCCAGACAGCTTCACTGGCAAATAAAAAACATATTAAAAAAATAATAATACAACATGACCAAATGGGATTCTTTCGAGAGAAGCTGATACCAATTCTAGTCAAACTATTCCATAACACAGAAATGGAGAGAATATTTCTGCATTCATTTTATGTAGCAAGCATAACCCTGATACCAAAGCCAGGCAAACCCAAATCATACACACTCTGACTGAAGTAATTCTAACTCATAGCAACCCCCATTAGATTTCCAGGCTGTAAATCTTTACAGAACCAGATGGCCTCATCCTTCTTCTGTGGAGCAGCTGGTGGGTTTGAACCTCCAACCTCTTGGTTAGCACTCAAATGCCTTAACCAATACACCACCAGAGGTCTTTAAAGCCAGGCAAGGTACCACTAAAAAAGAAAAGTATAAACCAATATCCCTCATGAACATAGATACAAAAATTCTCAACACAATCCTAGCCAATAAAATCCAACAACATATATATATATATACATATATATATATATATATATATATATATAAGTACAGCATGACACTTGCAGTGCAATGAATTGCTTAATATGGCCCTTCTAACCAGAGTCCTACATTTTGTGATATATTGTAAATCCTAGTCTCTATGGAGTTGAGGATAGGATGTATCTTGAATCCTGCCTTGCTAGAGGGTGTGACTAAGTCACCACCCTTAGTTTCTTTGAAGGTAAATATGTGAATGTTTGGGCCAAGTTTGCTCTCTCTTGCTCCTGATCTGCATTTGGTTTGTCATCATCTCACCCCCGGACTCTCACCCCAGACAATAGCAGCCAGGTTGTCTGACCTGCCGATTTGGGTTCACCAGCCCCTGTAACTATCTGAATGAGGAGAATCCTCCAGACCTATGCCTGACCCACAGAGTTGGGACTTGCTAGACTCCCAGCCTTCACCATTGTGTAAGCTATTTCCTTGGTAATCTGTGAGTTCTGTGAGATGTTACAAGGAAATACAGAATCCTAAAATGAGAGGAAATGTACCAAGGGGAGGAGGAGGAGTTGATGTTAGAGATGATACAGTGGTATAGCAGTTTGGAAAAGGTGGACATTTGGGATGTCTTTAACCTCAGCCTCCTAGGAACCAGCCTTGTACTGATTCTTCTAATAGAATTTATTTGAGCAATACCAGGAATGCAAGGATGGTACATTAGAAAAACAATCAACATAATCCACTACATAAATAAAGCAAAGGAAAAGAACCATATGATCATATCAATCAGTGCAGAAAAGGCATTTGACAAAATCCAACACTTGTTCTTGATAAAAACTCTCAGGAATATAGGAAAAGAAGGGAAATTTCTCAAAATAATTAAAAGTATTGGGGTAGTTAAGTTTGTGTGTCAACTTGGTGGGATTGGTTGAGTGGCTGGGCAGCTGGATGTAGTATTCCCCATGACAAGACTGGTAATCAACTCCATGGTGGAATCTACTGTGAGCAGCTAAATAGCTGCCTTAGGGATGTGGTCTGCTTCCTGTATATAAGGAGAAGCCTTGGGGAATGGTCTCTAGCTTATGGCACACTTGAACCCTGTATGTAGCCATGTCATTGTTCAGCAGCCTGCCATGCTCTGCCGACCTTGGGCTTGAATTAACAGCCTGCCATGTGGTTAGGTAACATTGGGACTATTCCTTTTTACTTGTTGACCTTGGGCTTGTCAGTCTAAGCTGCTAGTAGCTGTCTGAGTGAAGAGATGCCTCCAGCTTCAGTGGGCCAGGAGCAGGAGGCAGAGCTGAAGCCCAAGGTTGAGAGGCTTTCACCCAGTCCTGAGAGCCTGGCACTTTGAACTCAGACTTAAAACCTCCAAATGGTAAGAACAAATTCCTGTTTGTTAAGGCCATCCAATTTATTTTCTGTTAGAACAGCACAGAGGTAAACAAAAGAGACATATACACAAAACCAGTGGTCACATTAGTCTCAATGGAGAAAGACTGAAAGCATTCGCCTTCTGAATGGATACCAGACATGGATGACATTCATCACCACTCCTATTCAATACTATACTCAATAGCCAGAGCAGAAGGAGCTGTTGAGGTGTAATCCATACTGCAAACTGTAGTCATTAACCTTCATCAGTAAGTGCTTTGAGACACCTTCACTTTCAGCAAGCAAAGCTGTGTCATCTGCATATCACAAGTTGCTAAAGAGTCTTCTCCAATCCTGATGCCATGCTCTTCTTTATATATAGTCCAGATTCTCAGATTAGTTGCTTAGCCTACAGACTGAGTATGGTGAAAGGATACAACCCTGATGTGCTCCCTTACTGATTTTAAACCATGTGATATCCCCTTGTTCTGTTCAAACAACAGCCTCCTGGTCTATGCATAGGTTCTTCATGAGCACAATTAAGTGTTCTGGAATTCCCAGTCTTCTCAGTGTTATCCATAATTTGTTATGATCCACACAGTTGAATGCTTTTGCACAGTCAATGAAACACAAGTAAACATCCTTCTGGTATTCTTTGCTTTCAGCCAAGATCCATCTGACATCAGTAATGATATCCCTTGTTCTGCATCCTCTTCTGAGTCCAGCTTGCATTTCTGGAAGCTCTCTGTCAATATACTGCTGCAACAAGTTTTTAATTATCTTCAGCAAGGTTTTACTTGTGTGTGATATTAATGACTCTGTTTGATAATTTCCACGTTCTGTGGAAATGGGTACGTTTCTTAGCACGGGTACAAATGTGGATGTCTTCCAGTCAGTTGGCCAGGTACCTGTCTTCCAAATTTCTTGGCATAGACGAATGATTGCCTCCAGTGTGGCCTCCATTTGCTGAAACATCTTAATGGGTATTCCATCGATTCCTGGAGCCTAATTTTTTTGCCAGTTCCTTCAGGGCAGCTTCGACTTCTTTCTTCAATACCATTGGTTCTTGATTGTTTGCCACCTTCTGAAATGGATGAAAATCAACCAGTTCTTTTTGGCACAGTGACTCTGTGTACTCTTTCCATCATCTTTGATGTTTCCTGCATCATTGAATATTTTGCCCACAGAATATTTCAATATTTCAACTCAAGGTTTGTTTTTCTTCAGTTCTTTCAGCTTGAGAAATGGCAAGCATGTTCTTCCCTTTTGTTTTTCTAACTCCAGGTCTTTGCACATTTCATTATTATAACTGACTGTTTTCTTGAGCTGCTCTTTGAAGTCTTCTGTTTATTTCGCTTATCTTATTTCTTCCATTTGCTTTTGCAATTCTCTGCTCCAGGGCAAGACTTAGAATCTCTTCTGACATCCATTTTGGTCTTTTCCTTTCTTGTCTTTTTTTAATGAACTTTTGCTTTCTTTATAGTTTTTTTAAATGTACTTTATTGAAATATAATTTATGTACAGTGAAATATACAAAACGAAAGTGACATGGGTCGATGAATTTTTTTTTTTTTTTGTAGCGTTCCCTCTCCTCCCCTCTCACTCCTGGCAACCAACAAAGAAAGTTTCCCTCCATATATAAACCTTTCCTTGACCCTCTACAACAACTAACTAATACTATATTTGTCCTTCTGCAATTGACGTATTTCACTCAGCATAATGTCCTCAAGTTCATCCATATTATGTGGGGTTTTGCAGACTCTACATTATTTTTTAGTGCTGCATAGCATTCCATTGTGTGTATGTACCACAGTTTGGTCATCCACTCTTCCACTGAGGGGCACATAGGTTGTTTCCATCTTTTTGCTATTGTAAATAGTGCTGCAGTGAACAAGAGCGTGCATATATCTGTTCCTGTCCTGGCTCTCACCTCTCTAGGATATATACCTAGTAATGGAATTGCTGGGTTAAATGGTATCTCCAATTCCAGCTTTCTAAGGACTCGCCATACTACTTTCCACAGTGGTTGTTATCACTTCATAGTTCCACCAGCAGTGTATGAAGAGTCCCAATCTCTCCACATCCCCACCAGCATTTGTAATTTTCTGTCTCGTTGAACCTTGCCATCAGTGCTGGGGTGAAATGGTATCTCATTGTTTTGATTTGCATCTCTCTGATGGCCAATGATTGAGCATCTATTCATGTATTAGTTGGCCACCTGAATACCCTCCTTGGTGAAGTGTCTATTCATGTCTTCTGTCCATTTTTCAAATGAGTTGTTAATTCCTTTATTGTTGAAACATTGGAGTTTTCTATAAATCTTAGAGATAAGTTCCTTGCCAGATATGTAATTATCGGCAAATATGAATTTGCTGCTGTCATTTTAGTTATATGCTTTTTCGTGGTGTCAATTTCTTTGTTCCATACAATTTTCTATGCTGAGCTCATTTTGTTTATGAATTGTGTTATCACTTCCTTCATTGCTATTGTTTTAGTATTTGCTAAATATTTGTGCTGGTCCTCTTTTTTTTTATTTTAATGTGAAGGTTTATCATTTTTCTGTGAGGTTACCCTGTGATTTATATTTATCTTCCCAAGTTTAGAACAGTCTGTTCTATCTTGTAGTTGTCTTGACTTCCCTACCATCTAGAAGTTCTATTAATTATACTATTTTTTCCCTCTTTTTGGTTTGTAATTGTCCTCATTTGTCAACTGATTCTCTGGTTCCCTGTTTACAATCTAACAGGCTTATTTACTTTGGATACTTTCATAGCTGGGTTGGTTTCCGGGTTATGTCATCATGTGTGTTAATAGTCAGTTGTTGTTTGCTGTTGTTGCTTTTTCTGTCCAAAGGGCTCCCTTTAACATCTCTTGTAAGGCTGGTCTGGTTTAACAAATTCCCTTAATTTCTGCTTACCTGGAAATGTCCTAATTTCACCATCATATTTGAAGGACAATTTTGCTGGGTACATAATTCTTGGTTGGAAATTTTTTTTTTTT
>NW_006922149.1:1092530-1105343 GCF_000298275.1 Orycteropus afer afer | reverse complement strand
TTGAAGATACCTAAATATAATTCTTTTGAATTCCTTATCAGGGAGTTCCAATGCTGCATTTTCCTCAGGGATGTGTTTTGGGTCTGTATCCTGGTCCCTTGTTTCTCCTGCTTTATCTTGCTTCTTTGTGTGAACTGTGATACTCTGTTGTCTCCTAAGCATTGTGATGTTTTTGTGTTTAAATTTAATTGGTGATTGTATGTTGGAGTGACTTGCCCACAATTTTCATTGTTTTGTTTGTATGTTATCTACGTAAGCACGGTACTGTTCTGTGTTCCTCTATTCACTACTTCATAGAACATGTACACTCATCTCCTGTCTCCTTTCCTGTTGTCAGCTTCTCATATGTCCCTGCTGACTCTGGCAAACAGAACCTATTCTTAGGTCCCTGGAATCTGAATGAGAATGCTATCCCTTTAAAATCCAAAATGGCTGCCACTTGTAAAGATTCAAAATTGCTGCACCCTTAGTCACTTTAAATATCCAAAATGGTGGCTGCCACTTGTAAACATGCAAAATAGCTGCACCCTCCGGACAGCAGAAAGTCCACAGCTCAGGTTGTCTTCTCCTTGCTGTTTCCCTTCCTAGTCATAAGCCACAAGTACAGTCATCCCTGCAGCCCTTGGTGACCAGGGCTGATCTTTATGTCAATTCTCAGGTCCCAACATCACTTGGAAATATTCAGGCTGTTGGTCCCATCAAAGTAGCTGACAGTCTGCAGCTCCAACTGTTTCTGTACTCACTGTTTTTGTTCAGGGTTTTCCTCTAGTTGGTGCCTAATCCACTTCTGTGTAGTTACTTTCAAAGCTCAGAGCTGAAGGATTATCGTCTGTATGTCTATCAATTGGTTTCTGTTTTCTTTGTTGAAGAGGATCTGTGTTGCTTCTCTGCCTAATACTCCATCTTACTGGAAGTCCCCTTTTTATGGATGATATTCTCGATGTCCTCCCACAATTCCTGTTTTTTGGTCACTGGTGTTCAATGCATCAAATCTATTCTTTAGGTAGTCTCTAAGTTCAGGAGAGGAGCTCTGGTAGCATAGTGCCTAAGGCACCTGATTGATAACCAGAAGGCAGGCAGTTCAAACCCACCAACCACTCCTTGAAAGGAAGGTTGGGCAATCTACTTCTGTAGTGATACTGCCTCAGAAATCCAAGAAGTGGTCACTAAGAGTTGGGTCCGACTTGGTGGCAAACAACAGCAACAAATTCAGGAGGGATATAATCAAGGTCATATTGTTGCTCTCATGGACTTTTTAATTGAACTTGCAGATAAGCAGTTGATGGTCTGTCCCTCAGTCAAATCCTGGCCTTGTTTTGGCTGAAGATATTGAGTTTCTCCATTGCCTTTTCCCACAGATGTAGTCAATTTGATTTCTGTGTACTCCATCTGGCAAAGTCCATGTGTATAGCCACCATTTGTGTTGTTGAAAAAAGGAATTTGCAATGAATAATTTGTTGGTCCTGCAAAATTCTGTCTCATGATCTCTGGCCTCATTTCTGTAAGCAAGGCCATATTTTCCAACTCCTAGTGATTTTTTCTTGTTTCCAACTTTTGCATTTCAATCACTAGTATTAATCAACACATCTTGATTGTACATTTGGTTAATTTCACACTGCAGAGGTTGGTAACAATCTTCAATTTCTTTGTCTTTGGCTTTGGTAGTTGGTGCATAAATTTGAATAACGGTAGTATTAATGGTCTTTCTTGTTTGTTGTTGTTGTTATGTGCTGTCAAGTTGAACCCGACTCATAGCGACCCCTCCTTGGGTTTCCAAGGCAGTATCACTACGGAAGTAGATTGCCCCATCTTCCTTCTGAGGAGTGGCTGGTGGGTTTGAACCATCAGCCTTCTGGTTAGCAGTCAAGTGCTTTAGGCACTATGCTACCAGAGGTCTTTCTTGTAGGCATATGGATATTATTCTATCACTGATAGCACTGTACTGCACTTCAGGATAGATCTTGAAATGTTCTTTGTGAGGATGAATGTCATACCATTTCTCTTCAGTTTCTCATTCCCAGCATAGTAGATCTTATGGTTTTCTGATTTAAAATAGTCGAAACCACTAAACCACCAAAGCTAACTAATGCCTAGGATATCGATCTTTATGTGTACCATTTCATTTTTGACAACTTCCATTTGATTGCTAACAAGAAGCCTGGTAGTTCAAATCCACCAGCCACTCCTCGGAAGGAAGACTGGACAATCTACTTCTGTAAAGATATTGTCTCAGAAACCCAAGGAGGGGTTGTGATGAGTCGGGATCGACTTGATGTCAATGAGTTTGGTTTTTGGTTTTCCAGTTTTCCTAGATTCATACTTCGTACATTCTGTGTTCTGATTTTTAATTGATGTTTGCAGCTATGTCTTCTCATTTTGAATCATGCTACATCAGCAAATGGAGGTCCCAAAACTTTACTCTATGCACATCATTAAGGTTGACTTTACTCTGAGGAGACAGCTCTTCCCCAGTCCTATTTTGAGTGCCTACTGACTTGAGGGGCTCATCTTCCATCACTATATCAGACAATGTTTCAGGGTTATTCACAAAGTTTTCCAGTACTATCAGACAGTGTTTCACTGCTATTCATAAGGTTTTCATCTGATGATTCTTTGATAAGTGTATATGGCCCTTTCCTTCTTCTGAGTCTGTCTTAGTCTGGAAGCTAAGGTAACCATGGGTGATCCTGATGGTATTTGAAACACCTGTGGTATAGCTTCCAGCATCACAGCAACACACAAGCCACAATAGTACGAAAAACTAACAGACAATTGGTGGCCCCAGTACTAACTGGAAAATTCAAAAACAGAAAAGAAGAAACACTGGCAAGGGTGTAGAGAGCCTAGAACCCTCCTACACTGCTGGTGGGATGGTAAAATGGGATGTAGGAAATGGTATGGTGCTTCCTTAAAACGTTGGAAATAAAAATACCTTATGATCCATCAATCCTGTACTAGGTATTCACCCTAGAGAAATAAGAGCCACAACACCAAGAGATATATGCACACCCATATTTATTGCAGCATTATTCATATTAGCAAAAAGATGGAAACAACCTAAGTGTCCAATAATGGATGAATGGATAAACTATGAGACATACATAATGAAATATTATAGAGTATTAAAGAGCAATGGTGAATGTGCAAAACATCTCACAACATAGATGAACCTAGAGGGTATTATGTTGAGCAAAATTAGTCAATCACAAAAGATAAATACTGTATGAGAACACTATTATGAAAAGTCAAAAAAAGAAAGGTTTTCACACAAAAAGAAATAGTCTTTGATCATTATCAGGGGATGGGAGAGGAAGGAAGTATAAATCACTAAATAGAGGGTAGGTACATTAACTTGGATGAAGAAGAAGGCAATATATAATAAGGGGGAGATCAGTACAAAATGATGAAGTCAAAGGAAGACATTGGGAGGAGCAGAAGTATTAAAGACAAAAGAAATAAATACTGTTACATACACAATCCTGCAACAACAGTAATAACTATAATTTATAAGTGAATACAGAGATAGACATGCAAGCTGAACAGGTATGGAAAGGAAAATGGAACTACACCCACAAATATACACCAGTTTGACAGAGGATATTTCTACTTATGTATTCACATGTAATGTAAATATATTAATGAATATACTAGAGCATGTGGGGGAAAGTTATGAAAACTTCTTAGCTGTGACCAAAAACCGTGAGAAAATGAGTCACTGGGCTGGGGGACTCAGGACCATAGTATTGGGGGACACTTAGGTCAATTGGCATAACATAGTCCATAAAGACAATGTTCTACATCCTACTTTGGTGAGTAGTGACTGGGGTCTTAAAAGGTTGTGAGCAGCCATCTAAGGTGAAACTACTGGTCTCTCTCTGCCCAGTGCCAAGAAGAGTGAAGAAAATCAAAGATACATGGAAATAATTAGTCCAAAGGACAAACGTACCAGGAGAACCTCAGCCTCTGTGACCCTGAGACCAGAAGAGCTAGATAGTGCCTGGCTACCACTACTGACTACTCTGAAAGGGATCACATTAGAAGGTCCTGGATATAGTAGGAATAAAATGGAGTTTTCATGGATTTTGAGTGGAACAAAATTCAAAGTCAAAAAACAGACCAGGCTTACTGGGTCAGATAGAGATTGGTGGAACCCTCAAGACTGTAGTCCTTAATTACCTGTCAGACCTGGAACTGAACTTATTCCTGTGGCTCAATTATCAACCAAACAACAGAGAGGTCTACAGGGTAAACAGTACCACTACAGAGGTATGTACTCCATTAAAAAAGTCATCATTCAAGATCAAAATGGCAGCATTTGCCTAAGTTCAGAAGGCAGGAAGGGTTAGGAAAGAAGTTGGAATGGAAACTAGAAACAAGGAAGAAGTGGAATGAGTGATGATGTTATATCCAGGGGATTGCAGTCAATGCCATGAAACAAAATATGTATGAATTGTTGAGTTCCTGGGGAATGGATTTGGTCTGTAAACTTTCACCCAAATCACAACAAAAATTTTAAAAAAGATATCAGAGGTCTTCTCACACCCTTTTAGACACTACCACATTCTCTTGATTTCTACAGTCATAAAGTTGTAAACCACTTTTACATAGCGACCCTATGTACAACAGAACAAAACACTGCCTGGTCTTTGGAGCATATCCTTTTCCAACGTACACTGGAGTTACTGGTACACATCTCTCCACCCTAGAAGCAGGCACTCTGTCCAAGTCATCTTTAGTTACCATCCATGTGCCTCTGGCAATGTTTGTTACAGAGATTAGGAGGGATTCGAGGAAGATTCACCTGATGAAGGTGGGAGACAGAAAACCATATCTTAGTATAGAAGTTTATTTTATTAATGAAGAAATTTGGGTACAGATCAGTGAAGGAACTTGCCAGTTTGGCCCACACAGGTTTAAGTCCCCAATAATTTAATTCTAAATAACCAGTGAACTTTTTATATCAGCCCATTTTTTATTATATGTATGTTTTTTTCCCCTTAAAATTCACTATATAAATATCCCTCTCTACCTAAATTAAGTACTCTCACTGCCATCAAGTCATATCTGACTTATAGTGACCCCTCCTTGGGTTTCTGAGGTGGTATCACTACAGAAGTAGATTGCCCAACCTTCCTTCTGAGGAATGGCTGGTGGGTTTGAACTGCCAGCCTTCTAGTTAGCAGTCAGATACCTTAGACACCACACCACCAGAGCTCCCATAAAGTAAGTATGTAGAACAGAAATTACTAATATCTAGATGACAAAAAAAGTCAACATATATGTCCATTATTTGTTCTTATGTAACAGGGATACAGTGGGGAGTGCTGACTGTCCCCATATAAAATGGCTTGATGTTTTTTTTTTTTTTTTTTCCCTGAAATTTTATTTACTTTGTTGTTCTTATACACACAGCAAAACATACACCAATTCAACAGTTTCTTCATGTACCATGTAGCATTTAGTGAAACTGGTTATATTCTTTTGAGTTGTATACCCATTTTCACCTTCCTTTTCTGAATCATTCTTCATGCATTAATATAAACTTACTTTCCCCTGAGGTTCCTGTCAAAAATTTTGAGTTACTGTTGTCAATGTGATCTCATAGTTCTTAGAGGCAGACCTTTTTTTTTTTTTAACTTAGGCTAATGTATTGCTCAATTTTAAGATGACTGTAGAGGATATTTTGGGTTTAAGTTTTAAAGATTATCTCAAAATGATACTTTCTGAGGTTGCCAAGGCTCTAGAAATTCTAGAGTCCATGAGACTTTGAAATTCCTTTCTGCATTTTCTCCCTTTTGGCTAGGATTCTTTTATGGAATCCTTGAACAAAATGTTCAAGTAATGGTAGTTAGGCACCATCCAGCTCTTCTGGTCTCATGGCAAAGGAAGCAGTTGTTCATAGAGGCAACTAGCAAATTCTTCTCCTATTCCTGACTCTCTTTCTCTCTTTTGTTGTTCCAGGTGAACTGAGACCAACTGTAGCTTAGATGGCTGCATACCAGCTTTTAAGACGCCAGACATTACACAATGAGCTAGGAGGTAGAACAGAAGCACTAAGTACATTATCAGGCAGGCCTATTCATTGGAATGTCCCATGAAACAATGACCCTAAACGTCCAAACCAAGGAAGAAAATCCATGAGGTATTTGGTTGTACATAAGCAGCCTCCCCAGTCATTGCTGTACATGTATCTACCACACAAACTATGCCAATTCAACTTTTTATAGGGGTACAATTACACACAGCAATTACACTAATTGACTGTGCACCTCTACCCTTAATGACAATTTTCCATCACTGTTGACCCACCCCCCTTTCTTCCCTGCCTCCTGCTCTTGGTAATTACTAATAAACTTTGATCTCCACACATTTGCCTTTTATTTTCTTTTTATGTGACTTCATACAGTATTTGTGCTTTTATGATTGGCTTATATCACTCAGCATAATGTCTTCAAGCTCAATTCAAAATGTAGTATGTATCACATTTTGTTTATCCATCTGTGGATGGGCATTTTGGTTTTATCTACCTTTTAGCTATTGTGAATAGTGCTGCAAGAAATATTTGTGTACAAGTCTCTATTTGAGTCTCTTTCATGTCTTCTGGACATATACCTAGGAATGGAATTGCTGGATCATATGGAATTTCTTGAAGTTGTCAGGCATTTCATTTTACTTGGATCCACAATCAACACCCATGGTAGCATTGTTGTTGTTGTTGTTGTTACGTGCCATCGAGTTGGACCTGACTCATAGCGACTCCTCCTTGAGTTTCTGAGGCAGTATCACTACAGAAGTAGATTGATCCATCTTCCTTCCGAGGAGTGAGTTTGACCCGTCAGCCTTCTGGTTAGCGGTCAAGTGCCTTAGGCACTACGCACTCATGGCAGTAGTCAAGAATTCAGATGTCATATTGCACTGGGCAAATCTGCTGCAAAACACCTCTTTAAAGTGTTAAGAGCAAAGATGTCACTTTGAAGACTAGAGTGTACCTAACCCAAGCCATAGTATTTTCAGTCACCACATATGCATGTGAAAGCTGGACAAAGAATAAGGAAGACCCAAGAAGAATGGATGCCTTTGAATTGTGCTGACGAAGAATGCTGAAAATACCACGGACTGCCAGAAGAACAAACAAAATCTTCCTGGAAGAAATGCAGCCAGAATGTTCCTTAGAAGCAAGAATAGCCAGACTTTGTTTATTTTAGTTTGCATGTTTAGGTCCTTAATCCATTTTCAATTTGTTTTTGTGTAAGAAGTGAGTCATGGATCCTGTTTCATTTTTCTGCATTTGGAATCCAATTTTCCCAGCACTGCTTATT
This sequence comes from Orycteropus afer afer, assembly GCF_000298275.1. Classification (NCBI taxonomy): domain Eukaryota; kingdom Metazoa; phylum Chordata; class Mammalia; order Tubulidentata; family Orycteropodidae; genus Orycteropus; species Orycteropus afer. The sequence continues at coordinate 1,098,024 of NW_006922149.1, read as the reverse complement.
GAAGAGATTCTTCTTTTCCCATCAAATAGAGTTAGCACCCTTGTGAAAAATCAGATGACCACTTACTTTGCTCATGTTGTCAGGAGGGACCAGTCCCTGGAGAATGATATCATGTTTGGTGAAGTGGAGGGTCAGAGAAAAAGGGGAAGATGCTCAACAAGAAGGAATGACACAGTAACTGCAATGATGCGCTCAAGTGTAGCAGGGATTGTGAGGATGGTGCATAGGACTGGGATGTGTTCTGTTCTGTTGTCCATGGGGGCACTATGAGTTAGAATTGGCTCTATGACACCTAACAACAACAACATGGAATTTCTATTGTTAGTTTTTGAGGGACTGTCAAATTGTTTTTCAAAAACAGCTGTACCATTTTGCATTCCCACCAGCAAAGTAGAAGGGTTCCAATTTCCCCACAACCTTGCCATTTTTTAAAATCTTTTATCTTAGCCATCCTTGTGGGAGTAAAATGGTATCATTCAGGTTTTGAGTTGTATCTCTTTGATGGTTAATGATGCTGACCATCTTTTCATGTGTTTGGTGGCCATTTGATTGTCTTCTTTGATGAAATGTCTATTCAAGTCCTTTGCTCACTTTATGGTTGGATTATTTGTCTATTTGTTGCTAAGCTGCTGAAGTTTTATTTACATTTTGATTATTAGATTCTTGTCAGATACATGGTTTCTGAAGATATTCTCATCTTCACTTTTTTAAATGAGGTCTTCTGATGAACAAAAGTTCTAATTTTTATGAAGTCCCATTTATATTTTGTCTTTTGCTGTTGTGCCTTTTTTATTATATTACATAATCCACTGTCGAAAGCTAGGCCTGACAGCGTTGCTCCAGCTTGTTCTAAGAATTTATGATTTTAGTTTGCGTATTTAGGTCTTTAATCCATTTTCAATTTGTTTTTGTGTAAGAAGTGAGTCATGGATCCTGTTTCATTTTTCTGCATATGGAAGCCAATTTTCCCAGCACTGTTTATTGAAGGTATTCTTCTTTTCTCATCAAATAGAGTTAGCACCCTTGTGAAAAATCAGATGACAATGATGTTTGGTTTTTTTTCTGGACTCAGTATACTCCATTGGTCTGTTTGGGAGCTCTGGTGGCATAATGCCTAAGACATATGACTGCTAACAAGAAGGCTGGCAGTTCAAACCCATCAGCTATTCCTTGGAAGGAAGACTGGGCAATCTACTTCCATAGAGATACTACCTTGGAAACCCAAGGAGGGGTTGCTATGAGTCATGATTGACTTGATGGCAGTGAGTTTAGTTTGATTTTTATGTGGCTATTATACCACAAATTTGGAGTCCTCATAATTTCTTCTCTTTCAACACTTTTAGCTATTCAGAGCTTCTTGCCATTTCATATAAAGTTGAGGATTGTTTTTTCTGTTTCTGTAAAGAAGATGTTGGAATTTTGATTGGGACTGTGTTGACACTTTGAGTAGTACTGACATCTTAACACAAGGTCTTCAGATCCAACCGCTTGGAACATTTATCCATTTATATAAGTCTGCTTTAATCTCTTTCAGCAGTGCTTTATACTTTTCATCGTATGTGTCCTTCACATGCTGTTGTTATGTGCCGTCGAGTCTGACCCAACTCATGGCAACCTCTCCTTGGGTTTCTGAGGCAGTATCACTATGGAAGTAGATTGCCAAACCTTCCTTCCGAGGAGTGCTGGTGGGTTTGAACCACCAGCTTTCTGATTAGCAGTCAAGTGCCTTAGGTATTACACTACCAGAGCTTCCCCTTCACATGCTAGGTTACATTTATTCCTAAGTAGTCACAACTGGACCAATAAGCAACATCATGATAAATGAAGAAAAGATTGAAGTTGTCAAAGATTTTATTTTACTTGGATCCACAATCCAACCCATGGAAGCAGCAGTCAAGAAATCAGATATTCTATAGCACTGGGCAAATCTTCTACAAAAGATCTCTTAAAAGTTTTGAAGAGCCAAGATACCACTTTGAAGATTAAAGCACTTTTTTTGGTTATCTAATGCAGACATAACAGAAATATCACAAATGTATAGCTTTAACAAACAGGGATTTATTCTCTTACAGTTTAAGAGGTTAGAACTCTGAGTTCAAAGTGCAAGCCCTAGGGGTTGTGTGAAACCCACTTCTCCTCAGGCTTCAGCTCTTCCTCCTGGCCCACAGAAGCTGGAGGCTTCTCTTAACTCAGGCAGCTGTTCACTGCTGAGGCTGACAAACCCAAGGTCAACAAGTAAAATGGCACAGGCCATAGATTATCAAGCAACATGCAGGCCACTAGTTCAAGTCCAGAAATAGTCTTAAGTTCATCAGACAACATGGCAGGCCATTAATATCAAGACTCAGTCACCTGCAGGATCCAAGTGTGCCAAGAAGCTCAAGGCCTTTCTCAAAGCATCTTATAAACTGGAAGCAGACCACATCCCTAAGGCAGCTACTCAGCTGCTTGCAGCAGATTCCACCATGGAATTGATTACCAGTCTCATCATGGGGAATTCTACATCCACTCAAAACCAGGCTCAGCCAAATGGACACATAACCTTAACTAACACAGTGCTCCTAACCCAAGCCATGGTATGTTCAATTGCCTCATATGCATGTGAAAGCTAAACAGTGAATAAGAAGACCAAAGAATTGATGCCTTTGAATTGTATTATTAGCAGAGAATACTGGAAAAACCAGACTGGACTTCCAGAAGAATGAATAAATCTTCCTGGAGGAAGTGCCAGAAAGCTTCTTAGAAGCAAGAATGGCCAGACTCCATCTCACCTAATTTGGGCATTTTGTCAGAAGGGACCAGTCCCTGGAGAAGAATACCATGCTTGGTAAAGTGGCAGGTCAGCAAAAAAGGGGAAGACCCTCAATGAGATCGACTGATGGACACAGTGGTTCCAACAACGGACTCAAGCGTAGCAGGGACTGTGAGCATGGCATAAGACTGGGCACTATCTCATTCTATTGCACATACAGTGACTGTGAGTTGGAATCAACTGGACAGCACCTAACAACAACAGTTTATTCTCTTAGATGATTTTGTAAACAGAACTGTTTACCTAGTTTCCCTTTCAGATTTGTCATTGATCTTGTATGGGAATCCAACTAATTTTTGTTTGTTGACCTTGTACCCTGCAACTTTGCTAAATTCCTCAGTTGACTCTGTAAGTTTTCTTGTGGACTCTGGGATTTTCTATATATAGGATCATATCATCCATGAATAGAGATAATTTGATTTTTTCCAATATGAGTAATCTTTTATTTTTTTTCTTCTCTTATTGCTCTGGCTAGAACTTCTAATACAATATTGAATATAAGTCATGAGAACACACACCCTTGTCTTTCAATCTTTTTCAAAGCTCTCAATGTTTCTCCATGAAGTATAATCTTGACTATTGGCTTTTTATATATGCCTTGAATCATATTGAGGAAGTTCCCCAAAATTCTTATCTTCTTCAGGGTATTCATCAAGAAAAGGTATTGGATTTTATCAAATGCATTTTCTGCATACATAGAGATGATCATGTGGTTCTTTTCCTTTGTTCTATTGATGTGGTGTATTACATTGATTGATTTTCTAACGTTGACCCATCCTTTCATTCCTGGAGTAAACCCACTTAATCATGGTGTATTATTCTTATAACATGCTCTTGGATTTTGTTTGGTAGTATTCTGTTGAGGATTTCTGCATCTATATTCATAAGAGATACTGACCTGTACTTTTCTTTTCTTGTGGTGTCTTAGTCTGGCTTGGGTATTGTAGTTACGTTTGCTTCATAAAATAAATTAAGGAGTTTTCTTTTTTTCTCTATCTTTTGGAGAAGTTTAAAAAGTACTGGTGTCTATTATTATTTAGATGTTTGATAGAATTTACCAGTGAAGACATCTGGTCCAGGATTTTTGTTGTTGTTGTTGTTGGGATGTTTCTAAGCATAGATATGTCTCCACTTGTAATGGGTCTGTTGACTTTCTGTTTCCTCTTGAGTCAGTTTAGGTAGGTGGTAGCTTCTAAGAATTTGTCCATTTCATTATGTTATCCAGTTAATTGTCATAGAGTTGTTCATAACATTCTGTCATAATTCTATCGGTCAGTTGTAATATCCCCTCTTTCATTTTTTATTTTCGTTATTTGCATCTTTTCGCTCTCTCTCTCTTTTTTGTTCAGGCTAGCTAAAATAAAGATTTTATTAATCTTTCCAAAGAACCAACTTCTGGATTTAAATAATCCTTTCTATTGTTTTTCTGGTTTTTATTTATTTATGCTGATTTTTCCTATTTCCTTTCTTCTGGTTGGTTCAAATTTAGTTTGCTCTTTTCTTTCTAGTTCCTGGAGTTGCTCAGTTAGGCTATTATTTGGACATCTTCCTTCTTTTTTGATGTAGACATTTATTACTATAAGTTTTCCTCTGTATACTGCCTTCACTGCATCATAAGTTTTGATATATTGTGCTTTTGTTTTCATTTGACTCTAGAAAACTTGGGATTTCTCTTTTAATTTCTTCTTTGACCCATTGATAGTTTAATACTGTGTTGTTTATTTTCCATATGTTTGTGTATTTTCCAGTTATTGATTTCTAGCTTTATTCTGTTATCAGAGAAAACACTTTGTGTGATTTCAGGCTTTTTTAATTTATCAAGACTTTCTTTGTAACCTAAAATATGGTCTATCTTGGAGATAATCCATATGTACTGGAGTAGAAAGTTATTGTGCTTTTTTGGGGTGGAGTGTTCAATATCTGTTAAGCCTAGTTGGTTTATAGTGTCATGCAGGACCTCTGTTTCCTTATTGAACTTCTTTCTAGATGGTCTGTCCAATATTGAAAGTGGTATATTGAAATCTCCAACTGTTATTATAGTACTGTTTCTCCCTCCAATTCTGTCAGTGTTTGCTTTATATATTTAAGTGCCCTGATCTTGAGTGCATATACATTTATGATTGCTAAATCTTCTTGATTAATTAACTCTTTTATTAATACATAATGCCTATATCTCTTTTGAAAGATTTTGTCTTAAAGTCTACTTTGTCTGATATTGATATTGCCACTCCAGCTATCTTTTGGTTATTATTTGGATGGAATATTTTTTTTTTTCCCCATTCTTTCACCTTCAACGTATTTGTGTCCCTGGGTCTCTTATCACCTTCAACGTATTTGTGTCCCTGGGTCTCTTATACATAGCATATGGTTGGATCATGTTGGTTTCTTTTTCTTCTTCTATTTTTAAAATCCATTCTGCTAGTTTCTGCTCATTGACTGGAGCATTGAGTCTATTTGCATTTACCATAATTACTGATAGAGAGACTTGGTGGAACAGTGTAAGCATTTGGCTGTTAATCAAAAGGTCAGCAGTTCAAACCCACCAGTCACTCTGTGAGAGAAAGATGTTGTTGTTGTTGTTGTTATGTGCCGTCGAGTCGGCCCCGATTCATAGCGACCCCTCCTTGGGTTTCCGAGGCAGTATCACTCCGGAAGTAGGATTGCCCAACCTTCCTTCCGAGG
>NW_006922149.1:1083398-1092430 GCF_000298275.1 Orycteropus afer afer | reverse complement strand
ACCACCAGCCATCTGGTTAGCAGGCAAGTGTCTTAGCCACTATGCTACCAGAGCAGATGAGGCAGTCTAATTCCATAAAGATTTACAGGCTTGGAAAACCTATGGGGCAGTTCTACTGTCTCCTATAGAGTGGCTATGAGTCAGAATTGACTTGATGGTGGTGAGTTTTGAGTAATTTCTGTAAGAAGTGAGTTCTGTCATTTTGGTTTTGTGTATGTGTGTGTATGTCTATCTTAAGCCTTCTTTGTCTTTGTCCTTTAGTACTGCTTGCTTTGTCATTTGCTGGTTTATTGTAGTGAGCCTTTTTGGTTCCCATCACTTTGCCTTTTGTGAATATATTTTAGATATTTTCTTAGTGGTTACCATAATATTATATATAAAAGCTGGTATTTATAAATTTCTAGGGTAAGTTGGTATCACTTTACCTTCAATAACCTTCAAGAAATTGTGTATCTATATCATTTCTTTCCTTGCTCTTATCACTAATTACATCTTTATATTTCCTGTAATATAATTTTATCCTTGCTTTGCATTTATCTGACTGCTAAACAGAAGGCTGGTGGTTCAAATCTACCAGCCACTCCTTGGAAAGAAGAATGGGCAATCTACTTCTGTAGAGATACCACCTCAGAAACCCAAGAAAGGGTTGCTATGAGTTGGAATCAACTGGATGGCAGTGTTTTTTTTGTTGTTGTTGTTTTTAATATTTGTTATTAAAAAAATGAATTATCAAGCATCAAGCATGAATACTTTATTACTAGTCCATATACTTGTCTATGCATATCCCTTTATTAGGAATCTTCTTTTTTGTATAGCTTTCAATTACTGTCTAGTGTTCTTTTCCTTCCACCTACAGAACTCCCATTAACATTTTTTTTTGTAGGGCTGGGCTAGTAGCTATGAACCCTCTCAGCTTCTGTTTTTCTGGGAATATTTTAATTTCACTCTCATTGTTGAAAGGACAGTTTTTCTAGGTATAGTATTCTTGGTTGCCTGTTCCTTTTAGCATTGTTTTTGAGCCTCCAATGTTTCTGAGGAAAAATTAGTGACTATTCTTATTGGGGATGCTTTGTATGAGACTATTTCTTTCTCTGTTTTCTGGATACTTTCTTTATGTTTAATCTGTGATAGCCTAATCATGGTATAAATCTGCTTGGTGTTATGTGAGATTTTGGATCTGTAGATCCATGTCCTTCATCAGATTGTGGATATTATCTGTTATTATTTCTTCAAATATTCTTTTCTGTCCCTTTCATTCCCTCATATCTCCTTCTGGAATTCCCATGATGTATTAGGTCTCTTATCTCATAATTCCATTAAACTGTACTCAGCCTTCTTGGGCCTCCATTCTTGTTGCTCAATATTCAGCAACTATAATTTAACTATCATATCCTTTAATTCACTGATTCTTTTTTTTTTCTTTTTTCTTTCTGTTGGTAAGTCCTTCTACTATGTTTGTTATTTCAGTTATTTTCCCTTTCTGTTGCAATACCTTTTTTTCAGATACTCATTTTGTACAGCATGGGACAAAGTCCCTTCTCTCTGGTAATTACATACTTCCCTCTACTGTTTCTGTGATCATGTTTTCAGTCAGAAAACCCACACCTACTGAGAGCCACCTTTGGGGATTTCCTTCCCTGCTGTGTGTGGACTGCTTATATATGAACTGGCATTGAGGGGAGGCACAGGCAGATTTTTCTCTGTTTCAGGAGGAGTTGACACTCCCCAAAAGGATCTCCCAGAGATCTGTCTTGTTGGTTTTAGATCCCCAGTGGCCCTGTGGTGGTTGGTGGGAGCAGTCTTCACTAAGGTGACCCACCTCCTAACTCCACTGCAGGAAATCTTCTGTAAGATTTTATATCAGTCCAACAGACAATAGTTACTGGTTGAGGGAGGGGTAGTCACATTCTGTAAAGACTCCAGGAACATCATTTATGTTGCTTTCAGAGCCTGCTGTGTAGTAGGTTGTAGATGTAGCCTCCATTCAAGATGTCTCCTTCCTAGCACACAACAGCCTCAGTCAGCAATCCTCAACACTGACAGTAAAGGGGAGCAAACAGACCCAAAATGATCCCCAGAGTGGTCTGTCCTATTGGTTTCAGAGACCTGAGCTATGGGATACACAGGTAATGAAGTAATGTGCCACTGTGGGGGCCTTCCATAGCAGTTTGTAATAGTCTGTCAACCAACAATTACCAGGTGGGAGAGAAGCTGTCACACTCTGGTCAGATCCCCATGGAGGTCCACCTTGTTGCTACCAGAGTCCCCCTGGTAGATTGCTGGCTGCAAGTGCAGCCTCCACTCAAGACTCCTGCTTCCTAACACACAGAAGCCTTAGCCAGCCACCCTCAGTGCCAACTGAAAGCAGAAGCAGAATAAAACTAACTGACCCCCCAAGGAGGTTTGTCCTGTTGGTTTCATAGGCCAGACCTATGAGGTGTGCAGGGAGACAGGTAGAGTGATGACTATGGGAGCAGACTCCACAGCAGTGACCTTCTGTAGAAATTCACATCAGGCTTGCAGGTGACAGTGTCTGGGCAGAGGAGTGGCTGTGACACTCCAGATGGATCTCCAGGGATATTTGTCTTGTATGCAGTATGTTGGCTGTGGGTGTAGCCTCTACTAAAGATGCCTGCTTCTTATCACAGGAAAAATATCAGCCAATTATCCTCAGCACAGACTTAAAGGGGGAGCAGAAATACCTGAACTGATTACCAAGAAGGTCTATCTTATTGGTTTCAGAGATTTGAACTATAAGATATACAAGGAGGTTGGCAGAGTGTTTAGTATAGAAGCAGACAGATTCCACTGCACAGGTCTTCTGTAGCAATAGATTTACAGCTGACAAAGTCTGGCTGGGAAAGGTACTGGCATACTCTAAATGGACCCACAGGGAGGTTTGCCTTGTTGGTTTTAGGGTAGAAGCTTGGGGTACTGTATCTTTGTACAGGAAGGGAATGTGGTAATTACGGATGCAAACTATTTTTCTGGAGCCATTACCCCCAGTTCACAGCAGCTGGCACCTTTGTGGTTGGGGAGAGGCAAAGATGTTGTGAGAAATTATTTTCCTACCATATGTGACTCATTGTTGATTTGTAGATTCTTGCCTGTCTGCAGTTTCCTGCTGCATTCCTCTGTCCCCCAATTCCAAGTCCCTCAAGTCTGAGCATTGTTTTCTCATTGTATTTCTTGTTTTGTTTGTGGGAGACGGTTGGAAGAATGGTTTGTTTATGCTACCATCTTCCCAGAATTCCTCTTTCTTGTTATTTTTGTTGTTGTTAGGTGTTGTCGAGTCATCTCCAACTCATAATGACCCTATACACAGCAGAACGAAACACCACCCAGTCCTGCTCCAACTCCATGATCCTTGCTATATTTGAGCCCATCACTGCTGCCACCATGTCAATCCATCTCATTGAGGCCATTCCCCTCTTTTAGTCAAACCTCCAGCTTACCAAGCGTAACATCCTTCTCCAGGGAATGGTCCCTTGTGACTATGATTTTTAATATAGTTACCTTTTTTAAAAACGTGTTTTGTTTGTTTTATTCCAAGTCAGGCTGTCACTGGTTGCTGTTACCCCATTCTAGTGGCTTCTTTTCCTTTGTAATTTATGGCTATTTGATAAATGGTATTCTAACCTGTGTTAAAATAGTGTCTAATGAAAAGCATAAAGCTCTCAGTGAGACTGTCAATTATTTTTTTCTATGAATAAAGCAGAATCACCTTTAAAGATCATATTTTTGGCTACTCATTCACCGTCTTGATTTTTTCTTAGTTGAATTCTCGAGGGACAGTCTGTTAGATGATAGATTGCTAGGAGGAAAGGAAGGTGACCCAAGGTCAAGTGTCTCTTTCACAAAGCTCTTGTTGCAGATTGAGGGTTATGATAGTAATCTATTATAGAGGGTACCTGTATGTACTACCATTAAAAAAAATGATATAATAGAACAGTGTGCATTTTCTTTTAAAATCTACATTGATATACAGTTTGTAAGGATACAAACCTCACATTTTCAAGAGTGGGATAAGAAAGGCTAACAGGATATATTTTTAGTTTAAATTGAGTTACTTTTGGAGTTTTTGTCTAACTTTTCTGCATAGTTGTCCAATAACGTGAGTCATATATTGATGCTAATTCTAAGAAATCTGTTGAGAAGTGTTTTATGGCATCATATACAGTCAATTATTGAAAAAGCCTAGTGTGGTAGTTAACGTTTGTGTGTCAACTTGGCCGGGCCTGGTTGAGTGGCTGGGCAGCTGGTGGTAGTTATTCCCCATGATGAGACTGGCAATCAACTCCATGGTGGGATCCACCACAAGCAGCTGATGTGATCTGCTTCCTGTATATAAGGAGAAGCCTTGGGAATGGTCTCTAGCCTATGGCACGCTTGGACCCTGCATGTAGCCATGTCATTGCTCAGCAGCCTGCTATGCTCTGCCAACCTGGGGACTTAAAATGGACTTAAGTTAATGGCCTGCTGTGTGTCTGGTAACATCGGGACTGTGCCTTTTCACTTGTCAACCTTAGGGCTTCTCATCCTCAGCAGCCAGCAACTGTCTAAGTGAAGAAATGCTTCTAGCTCCCGTGGGCTGGGAGCAGGAGGCAGAGCTGGACCCCAAGGTTGAGGGGCTTTCACCCAGTCCCTAGACCATGGCACTTTGAACTTGGACTTAAAGTCTCCAAATTGTAAGAATTAAATCCTGTTTGTTAAGGCCATCCCATTTGTGGTATATATTCTTGTCAGAGTAGCACTAAGTAACCAGAACACCTAGGCATGATATAAAGGAATGTAATTCGGTAATTGCTCTCCAAGGGGTTCAATGTGTATAATACATCAATCTTACTCACTCTGTTATTCAAATAAACTATATGCTTACTAAGTTTTTATTAACATGGCCAATGCTGAGTGGTTATTTCATCCCCAATGATGGTGAATGTGTTGATTCTATTAGTTCATTATTTTGTTTTATGTATTATGAGATTATATTTTTTGATACACACACAAGTTTAGATTTATATCTTTCTGGTGAATTGTATGTTTACATCATGCAATGATTTTTTATTTTTTTCCTTAGTAATTTTCCCTCCCATCTCTGTTGTTGTGATGTGCTGTTGAGTTGGACCTGACTCATAGTGACCCCACATTGGGTTGCCGAGTCAGTATCACTACGGAAGTAGATTGCCCAACCTTCCTTCTGGGGAGTGGCTGGTGGGTTTGAATCCACCAGCCTTCTGGTTAGCAGTCATGTGCCTTAGGCACTATGCTACCAGAGCTCCTCTCCCATCCCTAGTAGCCATCAAAAAATGTTTCACTCTGTATGTAAACCTTTCTTTCATTTTTCATAATAGTGAACTCACACAGTATTTGTCCTTTTGTGACTAACTGACTGCAATGATCTATTTTATTCCAAATTATTATTTTTTCTTTAAAAGATATTTTTATCTGATATGAACATAGCTTTACTGAATTTCTCTAAATTATTATTTGCCTACCACATCCGTCCACCACTTGTCTGTCAGTTTGTTGTACTGTGGTGGATTGGTGTTGCTATGAGGTGAGAGGCTATGCCACCAGTATGTCAAATACCAGAACCCATGGTGGGCAGGTTTCATTGGAGATTCCACACTAAGACATACTAGGAAAAGGATGGGGCCATCAACTTCGGAAAAAACTGGCCAGGGAAAACCTTATGAATAGCAGTGAAACACAGTCTGGTATGTTACTGGAAAACTTTATGAACAGCCCTGAGACAAATAGGGAAGAGCTGCCTCCTCAAAGTAAAGTTGACCTTAATGATGTGGATGGAGTAAAGCTTTCTAGATCTTCATTTACTGATGAGGCACAACTCAAAATGGCAAGAAACAGCTGCAAACATCCATTAGTGATCAGAATGTGGAATATACAAAGTATGAATCTAGGAAAATTGGAAATTGTCAAAAAAGAAATGCAATACATAATGCTTGCTATCCTAGGAATTAGTAAGCTGAAAGGGACTGGTTTTGGCTATTTTGAATTAGACAATCATATAGTCTATGATGCCGGGAATGACAAATTGAAGAGGAATGGTGCCACATTGATTGTCAAAAAGAATGTTTCAAGATCTACTCTGAAGTACAATACTGTCAGCGATAAGATAATATCGATACAAGGAAGACCAGTTAAACTACTGTTATTCAAATTTACTCAGCAACTACTAAAAGATGAAGAAATTGAAGATTTTTACCAACTTCTGCTGCAGTCTGAAATTGACCAAACATGCAATCAAGATGAATTTATTATTACTGGTGATTGGAACGTGAAAGTTGGAATCAAAGAAGAATCACCAGTAGTTGGAAAATATGGACTTGGTGATAAAAATGAGGCCAGGGATCACATGACAGAATTTTGCAAGGCTAATGACTTAATTCATTGCAAATAACTTTTTTTTTTTTTTTTTTGGACAACATAAATGGTGGCTATACACGTGGAACTAGCCAGATGGAATGCACAAGGATCAGTTCAACTTCATCTGTGGAAACAGGCAATGAAGAAATTCAATAACTTCAGCCAAAATAAGGCCAGGAGCTGACTGTGGAACAGACCATCAATTGCTCATATGCAAGTTCAAGTTGAAGTGGAAGAAAATTAAAACAGGTCCATGAAAGCCAAGATATGACTTTACTTCCAACCTGAATTTAAAGACCACCTGTTGAATAAACTTTACGCATTGAACACCAATGAATGAAAACCAGACAAATTGTGATATGACATCAAGAAGGTCATAGATGAAGAAAGTCAAAGGTCAATAAAAAGACAGGAAAGGAAGAAGAGACCAAAATGGATGTCAGAAGAGAAAGAAACTTGCTCTTGGGAGTAGCTAAAGCAAATGGAAAAAATGACAAGATACAAGAGCTGAAAAGATTTTAAAGAGCAGCTCAAGAAGACAAAGTAAATTATTACAATTAAATTTGCAAAGACATTGACTTAGAAAACCAAAAGGGAAGAACACTTTTGGTATTTCTCAAGATGAAAGAACTGAAGAAAAAATTCTAGCCTCCAGTTCCAACGCTGAAGGATTCTATGGTCAAAATATTGAATGATGCAGGAAGCATCAAAACAAGATGGAAGGAATACACAGAGTTATTGTACAAAAAAGAATTGGTTGAGATTAAACTACTTCAGGAGGTGGCATATGATAAGGACCAATGGTACTGAAAGAAGACCAAGATGCACTGAAGAAATTGGTGAAAAAAAAGGCTCCAGAAATTGACAGAATATCCATTGAGATGGTTCAACAAACACATGCAACACTGGACGCACTTACTCTTCTGTGCCAAATAATTTGGAAGACAGTTACCTGGCCAAATGAGTGTAAGAGATCTATGTTTGTGCTCATTTCAAAGAAAGAATGTGGTAATTACTGAACAAGACCATTAATATCACACACAGGTAAAATTTTGCTGAAGATGATACAGAAATGGTTGTAACAGTACATTGACAGGGAACTTCTAGAAATGCAAGCTGAATTCAGAAGAGGATGTGGAATGAGGTAAATTATTGCTGATGTTGAATAGATCTTGTAGGAAAGCAAAGAATACCAGGAAGATGTTTACCTGTGTGTCATTGATTATGCAAAGGCATTCAACTCTGTGGATCCTAACAAATTATGGAAGAATGGGAATTCCAGAACACCTGATTGTGCTCATGAGGAACCTACACATAGACCAGGAGGTTGTCTTTCGAACAGAACAAGGGAATACTGAGTGGTTTAAAACCAGGAAGGGAGGGTGTCAGGGTTGTATTCTTTCACCATAATTATTCAGTCTGTGTGATGAGCACATAATTTGAGAAGTTAAACTACATGAAAAAGAATGTGGCATCAGTATTAGAGGAAGATAACACAACTTTGCTTGCTGAAAGTGAAGAGGACTTTGAGCACTTACTGATGAAGATCAAAGACTGCATTCTGCACCATGGATTACACCTCAACATAAAGCAAAAATCCTCAAAACTGGAACAATAAGCAACATCATGTTAAATGGAGGAAAACTGAAGTTGTCAAAGATTTCATTTTAACTGGATCCAACAACCAAGAAATCAGTAGTCAAGAAATCAGATGTCATATTGCATTAGGCAAATCTGCTGCAAAAGACTTCTTTAAAGTATTAAAGAACAAAGATGTCACTTTGAAGACTAAGGTATACCTAACCCAATCCATGGTATTTTCAGTCACCTCATATGCATGTGAAATCTGGACAATGAATAAGGAAGACCGAAGTAGAGTTAAATTGTGGTGTTGGTGAATAATCCTGAAAGTACCGTGGACTGCCAGAAGAGTGAATAAATCTGTCCTGGAAGAAGTACAGCAAGAATGTTCCTTAGAAGTGAGAATGGCCAAGCTTTTTCTCACCTACTTTGCTCATGTTGTCTGAAGAGAGCATTCCCTGGAGAAGTGGTGGCAAAGAAGTGGGTCAGCAAAAAAGGAGAAGACCCTCACTGAGATTGATTGACACAGTGGCAGCAATGATGGGTTCTAGTATAGCGAAGACTGTGAGGATGGTGCAGGACCGGGCAGTGTTTTGTGCTGTTGTAAATAAGGGTCGCTTTGAGTTGGAGCTTACCCAATGGCACCTAACAACACAACACCTGCATCTTTTCCCGATTTTTTATTCTCAAACCTTTCATTCCCTTATATTTTAGGTATATCACTTGAAAACTTTGTAAAGGTAGAAGTTTTTTTAAAATTAATAATCTCATGTATTGCCATTACTAACATGTCAATTTGTTTCTATCATATTGTTTGAAAATTTCTATTTGCCTGATTTGTTATTTTCTCCCCCTATACCACACATTTTTTACTGTCTTTTTTTTTTGGATGGTATATATTCTACTTATTATTTTACCAGTTATTTTTATAACTTTTTACACTACATAATTCATTTTTGTTTTATTTATTGTGATTTGGGTGAAGATTTACAGAGCGAACTCACTTTCCATACAGCAGTTCACATATACTTTGTCTCATGTCATTGACCACAGTTTACAATGCA
>NW_006922149.1:1072981-1079647 GCF_000298275.1 Orycteropus afer afer | reverse complement strand
CCACCACTCGGGAATGTCCAAGCTGTTTGTGCCATCAGGGGCGTTCAGGTCCCTGCCAGACCACAGCTCCGTATGTCTCCTTTTTTGGTATTTTCATGCAAATTCTTCTGCTAGTTGGGGTTTAGTATACTTCTGTATCCTTCCCTTCAAGGCCCAGCAGTCCAAGATTATCTTCTGTGTCTGTGTCAATTGGTTTCCCTTTTCTTTGTTGAAGAGGGTCTGTGCAGTCCTTCTGCCTAGTCCGCCATCTTGCCGGAACTCTTCATAATTCATTTTTTATTTAAAGTTACTCAATTTCCCTACTTTCCCCTTGAGTGGTACATGGTCTTTACCCATTAAAATCCCACTTTTAGCCATCGAGTCAATTCTGACTCATAGCAGCCCTACAGGACAATGTAGAACTGCCCCACAGGGTTTCTAATGTTTCTATGAAAGCAGATTATCACATCTTTCTTGCATGGAGTGGATGGTGGACTTGAAATACCAACATTTTGGTTAGCAGTTGAGTGCTTAACCACTGTGCCACAGGGGATCTTTATATGGTCCTTTCCTTATTTACCACCATCAAGTTGATTCCAAATCATAGTGAGTCTATAGCACAGAGTAGAACTGCCCCATAGGACTTCTAAGGGTGTAAATATGTATACAAGCAGACTGCTTCATCTTTCTCCAGTAGAGATGCTGGTGGGTTCTAACAGCTGACCTTTTGGTTAGCAGCTGAATGCATTAACTGCTACAATACTAGAGTTCCTAAACCAAACCAAACCAAACCCATGGCTGTAGAGTCATATCCGACTCACAGAGACCCCTCCTTGGGTGTTTGAGGCAGTATGGAAGGAAAGTTGGTCAATCTTACTTCTGTAGTGATACTGCCTCGAACACCCAAGGAGGAGTTGCTATGACTCAGGGCTGACTCGACAGCACATAACAACAACAACATCACTACAGAAGTAGATTGCTCTACCTTCCTTCTGAGGAATGGCTGGTGGGTTAGAACCACCAGTAGTATGGTTAGCAGTCAAATGCCTTAGGTACTACACTATCAAGCTCCTACTAGAGTTCCTACATGGTCCTTAAAAGGCTTTAAATCCAATCATGCTGCTATGTTACATGTTACTCATGGTTTTAGCTCCATCTCATTCATCCTCCAAAGCACTTACTGTTTTGTATGTGGTCAATATTTGTTTTACATTTACTCAAATGTTTACTTCCTTGTTCTCTATTCCTTCTTAAATTTTAGGCCTTCCCTCTGGGATCTCTTCCTTTTTTTTTTCTGAAGGACATGCTTTAGAAGTCCTTAAGTGAATATTTGTTGGTGGTAAATGTCTTCAATTTTTAATTGTCTAAAAAAAAGTCTTTTGCCCTTGATCCATAATGGAATTTAGGTAGGTATAGAATGAATTCTAGCACTTTGAAGATAGGCCATCATATTCCTGCTCTGTTTTGTTTCTTTTTTTGTTTGCTTTTTTATGTTGGGATGTTAACCTAAATTGGATCTGTGATTAGTGACACATTTCTTTTTTGTTGTATTTAAACCTTTCTACTACACCATGTGTCTTTGTTATTTCTTTCATATTTTGCATCTCCTTCTAGAGATAGGGAATATGCAACATACAAAAGTTATTTCTTCAGGTCTGTTTTCCAGTTTACTACTTCTCTTTTTAATTAGCTGTGCACAGTGGCTAAGGCACTTGACTGCTAACCGGAAGGCTGGTGGTTCAAACCCACCAGCCACTCCTTGGAAGAAAGATGGGGCAATCTACTTCCATAGTGATACTGCCTTGGAAACCCAAGGAGGGGTTGCTATGAGTCGGGTCTGACTCGACGGCACATAACAACAAGGGTCACTATGAGTTGGAATTGTCTTGATTGCGGTGGGTTTGGTTTTGACGATTTTTTAATCTACCATTTAGCCTATCCATTGAGATTGCTATTTAGTTCTTCAAAATATTTTTCTGGTCTTTTTGATGACATCCTTGTCTTTTATCCTTTTCATTTTTATCTTTCTTCAAAGGCATAACGTTTTCCTATTTTGCATTATTTGAAGTTCATTCTACTACTTGGAATTTCTGCTGACTCTCATATTGGTTTGACTCCTTATGCATTCTGAAGCCTTGCATATGAAGAAGATCCTTACGTCTTATGTCAGGAAAATTTTCATTTATAGGAATCTTGTTGGGCCTGGCTTGAAGTGTGTCTCCCTGAAAATATCTGTCTTTGCTTCTACCAGGTGACCCAGGGTGTTGCCAGCCAGGGAATTAAATGTTAATTTTTCAGTCTGTACTAATGTAAATTGAAAAGTATGTATTAGCAATCCTGTGGCTACATATTCCCAGAGGAGACCACTACCACCCCCACCAAGTACACAACACCTAGGCTGAGAGACAGGTATGTTTTTTGTTTGTTTTCTTGGTTGGTTTCTTTCTGCTGTGGGAGATTTTCTATTTAGTCTACTCTTACATTAAAAGTGTATCCCCTTAGAGTAGTGTTTTTCAAACTGCTGTCATTAATAGATAGTAAAATCAATTTAGTGCTGTGATTCTCAATCTTGGTTGTACATTAGAATCAACCAGGGAGCTTTTAAAAACTTGACTCTTGGGCCACAACCCAAGACCAATTAAATAAGAATTACTGAGAGTGGGACCCAGACATGTGTATTTTTTATAGCTCCCAGGTGATCTGAATGATTAGCCATGATTAAAAAATCACCACCATGACTTGCATTTTATAATAAAACAGAATGGGATACAATAGAAAAAAGGTACTCTGTACAGGTCTTTAGCAAAAATTATGCACTTGGATACAAAATCTGCTGAGCGACTGGTGAGTTCAAACCACTGACCTTTGGGTTAGCACCCTAGTACTTAACCACTATGCCACCAGGGCTCCTGCTATGATTACAGTCTATGGTTATTAATATATTGAAAAATGATATACCATATAAAATTAGTAATTATGCCTTTCCAACAAACTGACTGTGGCACTAAGGCTGTCATTTATATCAGCAAAGATTCTTCAAGATTAGGGCTTTAAAATTTGGTTTGCCTGTTTCACATGAGGAAGACTCATTAACAACCTACGATATGCAAATGACACAACTTTGCCTGCTGAAAGTGATGAATGACTTGAAGCACTTATTGATGAACATTAAAAACTACAGTCTGCAGTATGGATTACACCTCAATATAAAGAAAACAAAAATCCCCACAACTGGACCAATGAACAGTATCACAATAAATGGAGAAAAGATTGAAGTTGTCAAAAATTTCATATTAATTGGTTCCCCAATCAACACCAATGGAAACAGCAGTCAAGACATCAGACAATGTACTGCATTGGACAAATCTGCTGCAAAAGACCTCTTTAAAATGCTGAAGAGCAAAGACATCTCCTTGAAGACTAGGGTGTGCCTAACCCAAGCCATGGTATTTTCAATCACCTCATATGCATGTGAGAGCTGGACAATGAATAAGGAAGACCAAAGAAGAATTGATGCTTTTGAGTTGTGGTGTTGGCAAAGAATACAGAGAGTACCATGGACTGCCAGAAGAACTAACAAACCTATCCTGGAAGAAGTGCAGCCAGAATGCTCCTTGGAAGCAAGAATAGCCAGACTTCATCCCATCTACTTTGGTCATGTTGTCAGGACAGACCATTCTCTGCAGAACGATATCATGCTTGGTAAGGTGGAAGATCAGTGAAAAAGGGGAAAGCCCTCAATGAGATGGACTGACACAGTGGCTGCAATGATGGCCTCAGTTATAGCAAAGATTGTGAGGCTCACAAAGGACTGGGCCATGTTTCATTCTACTGTACATAGGGTCGCTATGAGTCGGAGATGACTCGATGGCACCTAACAACAACATTTCACATGAACAAGTGTTTTCAGGCAGAAAAGTAAAAAAGCCAGAATTCAAAAATTGGAAACAGGAAACAATTTCTTTTTGACCAAGTGCTGAGGTAAGATGTCTGATGGGTATACTGACAACATTCTAGCATAATCATTTCTCCCAATAAACTGGGACAAGAGGAGGCATCACATAGACTGTGTTTGTTATTGTTGTTCTTGTCAGCATGGCTAAATTAGTCCCTGGGAACATTTGAACAACTTCCCAAAGATCTAGATAAATTTTTTCTTTTTTAAAGTAAGGCATGAGATTAGGTATCCTAGCTGTTAAGCTCCTTTTCTGTCCCATGCCCAAAACATCAAAAGATGCAACAGATATTTCTTCTAATACCTCCATGCCTGATCTCTGGAAACCTATACTTTCTTCTATTTCAGTCCTCTCAAATACTATTGACCCGGTCAAAATTCCACCTAGCTACATGGAGTGATGGAAACTCATCCATCGGGCAGTTTATCTAAACCAGGCTGGTGCTTGGTATCTCACATCTAAAACCTGAAACCCCTTTTATGTTATTCTTGTGGTGCGCTAACATTTAACTGTAAATATATCAAGTGTGTTCTATTAGAATCATTATATTCAGAAATGTCAGACCCAGACCACAACACTCAAACTTGGCAGATTGCTGGCAATCTGTTTTCTCTCTCCAAGGAAGTAAACAGCTGCACAGTTGCTTTAAAGAGACTATGAAGCAGATAATGTGAAATGGAATATATTAACAGATTAACTAAGGTGGGGCAAGATGGGGCTTTTAATTTTGTTTTAAACCTGTTATTATGGCCCTACCACTATACACTAATCCTTCAAGATAGATAAAAAGCAAGAGAAATGTTGTGAGAGATAGAAAAATATTTATTTAACAAAAAAAGAAAGAAAGCTTAGGAAAACAAAACAATATTTATATTCCCCAATATCAAAACATACTGTACAACCACTGTAACCAAACCATCCTGGTATTGGTTTAAAAATAAATACACAGACAGACCAGTAGAAGAGAAACTGTGATTTAGAAATAAATAATCCAGCCATCTATTAAAAATCAAACAATAAACAACAACAACAAACCCCATTGCCATCAAGTAGATTCTGACTCATAGAGACACTATAGGATGGAGGAGAACTATACCATAGAGTTTCCAAGGCCATGACCTTTATGGAAGCACACTGCCAATTCTGATTTTTGACAAGGGGCCAAAGTCAATTCAATGAGCAGAAGTAGTCTCTTTAATAAATGGGGCTAAAAATAACTAGATATCTTCTTACCAAAAAATGAAACAAAACCCGTACATTATACCACACACAAAATCTAACTCCAAATAAGTCAAAGACCTAACTGTTGAAAGTATAAAATTCCTGGAAGAAAACTGTGGTATCTAATCTTTTCTAAACATAGGATGATCTATATAACAACAAATGCACAAATAGAAGGTAAGGTAGATATAAATGAGACCTCATAAAAATTTAAAACTTAATGCTCATGAAAAGACTTTATCAAAAGATTAAAAGGAACATACAGACTGAGTCAAAAAAAAAAAAAAAAAAAAAAAAACCTTTGGAAATGACACATCCGATAATGGCTGATCTATAAAATGTATAGAAAATGTCAACAACTCAACAACAAAAAGACAAACCAGTTATAAATTGGATAAAAGATATGAACAGAACCTTCACCAAAGAGGACATCCAGTCAGCCAACAAATACATGAGAAGATGCTCGTGATCCTTAGACATTTGTTGTTGTTGCTATGTGCCATGGAGTTGGACCCAAGTAATAGCGAGCCCTCCATGGGTTTCCAAGGCAGTATCACTATGGAAGTAGATTGCCCAACCTTCCTTCCAAGGAATGGCTGGTGGGTTTGAACGATCAGCCTTCTGGTAAAGCTGCAAATCAAAGCTATAATGAGATACCATCTCACCCTTGGCTAAAATGGCACTGATTAAAAAACAAACTAAAAGGCAGATAACAAATATTAGCAAGGATGTGGGGAGACTGAAAACCTTATGCATTGCTAATGAGACTGTAAAATGGTACAACCACTATGGAAAATGATGGTATTTCCTCATTAAAAAAAAAAAAAAAAGCAACAACAACATAGAAATAGAACTGCACTATGATCCAGCAGTACCACTCCTTAGATAAAGACCTAAAAGTAGTGACACAAACAGACTTATGTTCATTGCAACTTTAGTCACAATAGTAAAAATGTAAACAAAATGCTCATCAGCACATGAATGGAAAGCAAATTGTGGTACATATGTACAATGGAATACTACACAATCATATAGGACAATGATGAGTCTGCAAAATATACTATAACATGGATAAACATGGAGGGTATAATGCTAAGTGAAATAAGTCAAACACAAGGCTTTATTTAGCATGAACTCTCTTTTATAAAAAGACAAGGGTAGACATACATAAAGAAACCAATGCTCTTTGGTTGTCATGAGGGAGAAGAGGGGTAGGAGGAGGAAGCAAACTTTACAGCATATATAATTATAGTGATGGGAAAAGTGGCATCAAATGTGAGTGCAGTAAGCACTGCATGGCCAAAGTAAATGTCACTGAGAAACATTCATGAGGAAAACATACCTGTATCAAAAACTTTGACATACATACAATGGCAACAACTCCAACAAAGATAAAAAAATGAGTCTAGGACCACATACAGATGAATGTGGGCTTAAAGGTACACAAGTAGGTACAAGTGTGTATATATGTGTGTGTGTGGTGTATGTGTGTACGTGTGTGTGTGTGTGT
>NW_006922149.1:1046144-1072661 GCF_000298275.1 Orycteropus afer afer | reverse complement strand
CCCATCTTCCTTCCAAGGAGTGGCTGGTGGGTTTGAACCACCAGCCTTCTAGTGAGCAGTCAAGTGCCTTAGGCACTACGCTACCAGAGCTCCCTATATATATATGAGTCGGGGCCGACTCGACAGCAAACAACAACAACACACTGCCATCAAGTTGGATCTGACTCACAGTGACCTCTCGTTGGGTTTCCAAGGCGGTATCACTATGGAAGTAGATTGCCCAACCTTCCTTCCAAGGAGTGGCTAGTGGATTTGAACTTCCCACCTTCTGGTTAGCAGTCAAATGCCTTAGGCAATACACCAGAGATACCTCCTCTCTCTCTTTCTCTCTCTCTTTCTACATGTGTGTGTGTGTGTGTGTACATATATATGAACACATAGAAATATCTATATGTATGTGAAAATACAGATGTATGTGGACCAGAACATACATTTATTGACACAAGTGCAGATACTCCAAAAGGGAAACACAGTTGTAGCAGTACATCAACAGGAAACTGCAAGAAATTCAAGCCAGATTCAGAAGAGTTCATGAAATGAAGGATATCATTGCTGATGTCAGTGACAGCAATGCATGTCTCTTGGATCTTGGATGAAAACAAAGAATAACAGAAAAATGTTTACCTATTTTTATTGACTATGCAAAGGTATTCAACTGGGTGGATAATAACAAATTATGATTAACATTGTGAAGAATGGGAATTCCAGAAGACTTAATTTTCCTTATACACAACATGTACATAGACCAAGAGGTGTTCATTTGAAGAAAGAGATGTTGCACGGTTTAAAATCAGTAAAGGTGATGTCAGGGTTGTAACTTTTACCATACTTATTCAATCTATGCTGAGCAAATAATCCAAGAAGTTAGACTATACAAAGAAGAACATAACATCAGGACTAGAGGAAGATTCAACAGCTTATGATATTCAGATGACACAACCTCACTCAAAGACTACAGCCTTCAGTATGGATTACAACTAAGCATAAAAGAAACAAAAATTCTCACAACTGGATCTATAAGCAAGGTCATAATAAATGTAGAAAATACTAAAGTTGTCAAAGATTTCATTTTACTTGGATCCACAATCAACACCCATGGAAGCAGCAGTTAAGAAATCAGTCCACATATTGCATTGGGCAAATATGCTGCAAAAGACCTCTTTAAAGTGTTAAACAGGAAACATGTCACCTTGAGGACTAAGGCGTGTGTGACTAAGCCATGGTGTTTTCCCCATGCCTCACATGCACGTGAAAGCTTTACAATGAATAAAGAAGATCAAAGAAGAATTCATGCCTTTGAATTATGCTGTTGCCATAAATATAGGATTGCTAAAAGCATGAACAAATCCATCTTGGAAGAAGTACAACCAGCATGTTCCTTAAAAGTGAGGACGGCAAGACTTTCTCTCATGTACTTTGGACGTGTTATCAGAAGGGACCAGTTCCTGAAGATGGACATCATGCTTGGCAAAGCAGAGAATTAGAAAAAAAGAGGACCTTCAATGAAATGTATTGACACAGTGGCTGCAACAATGGGTTCAAACACAGAAAGAATTGTTAGGATGGTGCAGGACTGGGCATGGCTACCACTCATCTGTCAATTTTTTGTACTGTGACAGCCCACATGGTGCTGTGATGCTGGAAACTCTGTGCTAAGGGGGCAAGGAGGCTGCATCTTCTGACCTCCTCTAACCCCACAAGAGTAAGACAGAATCACCATCAGTAGCCCAAGGTCTATTCCTGTGAGGCCAGACATGCTGCCTCCCTCCAGCCCTTTCACCAATCCTGACACCAACTGTTCCTCCTGCAAGACCCACCACCTCTCTGCTGGGTTCGATAATTCATTGCAGTGGCCACACAGAACTCACAGATTATGGGGTTTATTAGGGAAGCAGCAGCCTACAATTCAAGTTCAGGAACAATGCTCAGTCCCTCTCAGCCCGCTATCTCTCAGCCAACAGTCTCTCTCCCAGCAGTGCATGTCTCTAGGTGTCTCTCTCAGAAATGTGTGTCTCTTGCATCTCTCTTTCAGCAGTGCGTGTCTCTCAGGAGTGTGTTTCCCTCAGCAGCACATCTTTCTCAGCCAGAAGTCAGAGAGACTCCTTCTGCCTCTAGGAGGCTTCCTTTTGAGCCTGGCAGAGTGGCCAAACCAATCAATCCCAATATCAAAATTCCATACACCTGAGAGAGAGGGAACTTTCCAGAAAACTACTTCATGCTACTCCCAACAGAAATACCCCAGGTGGATAACTAACAATTGGGAGCTACTTGGTTGCTCATGGCAAATTCTACCACAGAGTTCACAAAAACTCATGGCTAGAAAAGCCATAGCAGGTAATTTACTGCACTGCACTATGCCACTGGTATTTCAAATACCAGAAAGGTCACCCATAGTGGACAGGTTTCAGTAGGACTTCCAGACTAACTAGGAAGAAGGGCCTTGCAATCTACTTACAAAAAAAAAAAAAAAAAAAGGTCAACGAAAACCTTATAGCAGCTGAACATCAAAATCTGTACTATCTCAAACTTGATTTTTTTTCTTTGCATTCAAAATGCCTTCCATTCCTGAAAACAAATTTTCAACAAAAAATTCTAAGCAGAAAATAACTTGGTCTTGAAAGGGTTAATGAAGATTAAGTAAATTTAAAGATTTGGTTTATAAAATATAAGCCACATTGCAAAGGCTCTACAGTCACATGTGGCTAATGGCTATCCTATTGGAATGTGCAAAAGGATATTCCCATGACTGCAGAAATTTCTATTGGACTGTCTTGTTGAAAGCATACAGAGGTTGGAAACAACACTGAAAGCTGAAATATATGATTCATTGATTTTTTTTCCCTCTTTCCTGCTTAAATGCCTTCTCTTAAATGCCAGATGAAAAATCTATAAAATGTCTTTCATTAAATGTTAATGTTAGACACTCTAAAAAGATAAACAAAGAGTGTCATCAGGATAAGAATCTAACAACCAACACTAAGGTGTGTGTCTCCTACTGGAATTTCAGAATGAACATCAAAGTCAAATCCAGGACTTCCCATGCTGACTTCACAATTCACAGATTTGATATTCTAAGGCCTTATGGAGGTATAGAGGCTAAGACATTTGGTTGCTAACCAAAAGGTCAACGGTTCAAACCCACAACTGCTTCACAGGAGAAAGATGAGGCAGTCTGCTTCCATAAAGATTTACAGCCTTGGTGATTCCTTATATAGTTGGAATTAGAAGTACCATTTGACCCAGCCATTCTATTGTTGTTGCTCTTATTTGCCATCAAATTGGACCTCATTACGAAGTAGATTGCCCAACCTTCCTTCCAAGGAGTGGCTGGTGAGTTTGAACTGCCAGCCTTCTCATTAGCAGTCAAGTGCCATAGGCACAGAAGTGAGAGCCAGGACAAGAACAGACACATGCACACCCATGTTCATTGCAGCATTATTTACGATAGCAAAAAGATGGAAACAACCTAGGTGCCCATCAACAGAAGAATGAATAACCAAACTATGGAACATACAATGGAATACTATGCAACCCTAAAGAATAACATAAAATCTGAAAAACACCTCATAATGTGGACAAGCTTGGAAGACATTATGCTGAGTGAAATAAGTCAATCATAGGAAGACAACTATTTTATTAATCCATTATTGTAAAAATCAAGGAAAGGTTTATATATGGAAGGAAATTTTCTTTGTTGGTTACCAGAGGTGGGAGGGAAGGAGAGTGAATGCTGTTAGATAGGTAGAGACAAGTATTGATTTGGATGAAGAGAAGTGCACTATACCAAATGTGAGTGATCAACACAGTGGCACTGAGGAAGAGGAAGACAGAGAGAGGTGCTTGGGAGGTACAGACAACAAAGATGAACCCTTTAGCACATAGAGCATCGCATTTTCAGTGAAGGCAAATATTGATATATGAGTGGATAGATGGGTGGACAGGCTGAATTATTAGGTATGTCTATGCAGGCGGGAGTGTGCCCATGAATATGTTTATGGTTGTAATGTTTCTACCAGTGTATTTCTATGTTCTGTAAGAATTCCCAGGTATATAGTAGAGCTGACAAAGGACAAGGTTGTAGTCACTTCTTCACCATGGCTAGCTACTCAGAAGGAGTGAGTATTTGGACCTGTGAGCTTGGGACCATAGTTGCAGGGGACATCAAGCTCAATTGGCTTAACACACTATACAAAAACATTGTTCCACATGCAACTTTGGAAGTAGAGACTGGGATCTTAAAGGCTTGCAAGTGGTCATCTAGATGCAACAATGGGTCTTTCCTTGTCCAGAGGAAAGAAGAATGAAGAAAACAAAAGACTCATGGAAACAATTGGTCCAAGTGATTGGTACACCATGCAATCCTCAGCCAGATGATTATGAGATCAGAAGAACTTGATGGTGCCAGGTACCACTGTCAACCATTTGGAGGTTATCTATGTAGGAGATCATGGATAGAGTAGGAGAATAATGTGGAACAAAACTCAAAATCATCTTAAAAAAGTCGGGGAGGGGGGATGACAACTATGTTTGCTGGTCTGATAGAGCCTGATGGAAATACTGAGACTATGGCTCCTAGCTGCCTTTCGGGTCTGGAATTGAACCCACTCCTATGGCTTCTAGCCAAACAATAGACAGGCATATGAGCTGAACATTTACAATAGGCAGATACACTCCTTGGAGAGATCGATCATGGGAGAATAGAAGGGCTGTGTAAGCACAGTGAGACAGCTTGGGGGGGCAGGCGTCCATAAGAGGGAAGGACACAGGCAAGAGGTAACTATGGGGTGGAAGTAGGAGGGGAGCTGTTGCATTGTGGGAAATTGCAGTCAATGCCATGAGACAAAAGTGTATGTGAGCTACTGGATGGAAAGTGAATTTGCTCTGTAAACTTTCACCTAAATCACAATAAAAAGAAAAAGAAAGATTTATAGCCTTGGAAACCCAGTGGGAGGTCAATATGAGTTGGAATTGACTTGATGGCAGTCAGTCTGGTTTGGTTTTTGGTTTACATCCCTAATCACAATTTTAAAAATTATAACCAGGATCCTTCAATTTCAAGTATTCTCTGCCCTCCTAATTTTACATTAATTTAAATGGTTCTGTAAGGTGGAAGAGAAGAATAGTCTGACCTCTTTATTATCATATCCAAACACTGTAGTCCAAAACAGTGTGTTACAGACTACCTCAGTGTTGGAGGGAAATGATTCTTAAATCTATTACACTGATGAAACACACTACAAAAACCCATGTAAAGTGTCATGACTACTTTGTTATTTATAACCCAAAGCTGATAGAGCATTTCTTAAGAGCAATTCCTTATTTTCAAGGTAGAGGAGGATGAGCTTCAGGGTGTCATTTAATATTTCATATATGATGAGCTGACCTTGACTACTCCATTAGAGTGAAGGATGGGAAATGCAGCCACTCTGAGCAAGTGTAAGCAGATTAAAGCAAACAAGCTATACTGCTAGACAGTACCAGGTTTTAAGAGATAAGAACACATACGTGGGGGGCAATGGGGACTAGATGGAGAATTTAAGACAATCCTTAAAAAGCAGCTTAACAATCAAAAACTAATGAGCATTTGAACTTTTATTTTACTTATCTAATTAATGAATTGTGCCTTCCTGAAGAGAACCCAACATTCCTTCCTTGCAGAAGGAATAACTAAGCTTTGCTTTTATAGTCATCTTCAAATTTAAAATGAAAAGGGTTTAAAACTTTCATTATTTAATATTTCACCTTTGTTCCTGAAAGTATGGAAAGGAAGATTAAGTGGGGAGCAGATAAACAGCACAAGTTAATACACAAAATTACAAACATCTAAAATAGAATGGATTCCTGGGACAAAAAAGCAGAAAATTCCATGATGTTTAAATGGTATTTTTACACAAATAACATGCACATTTTATGGTTTTTGCAAAACAGGCATTTTTCTTCCCACGTTAGCTTCCTATGCATGCTATGTACATTATATGAGTGTGCCTTATTTCCAGGGGTGCTGCTACATGCAAAAAAATATGGTACTTGGGCCTCTTATCAAGCTTAAAGAAATGTTTCTCCTTTTAAAGGAAAGGGAGCTCTGGTGGTGTAGTGCCTAAGGCATCTGATTGCTAATCAGGAGGCTGGTGGTTCAAACCCACCAGCCACTCTTCAGAAGGAAGACTAAACAATCTACTTCCATAGATTTACCACTTGGAAACCCAAGGAGGGGTCGCTATGAGTTGGAACCGACTTGATAGCATTGAGTTTGGTTTGGTTTTGGATTAAAGGGAAAGTGTGTCAAGAGTTACAACACATACATCCATATGATGGAATACTATGACTGCTGATGGCATAGTGCCTAAGGCATTTGACTGCTAACCAGAAGGCTGGCGGTTCAAAACCACCAGTCACTCCTCAGAAGGAAGACTGGGCAATCTACTTCCGTTGTTACACTACTGACCAGTAGTGATATCGCCTGAGAAACCCATGGAGGGGCCGCTAAGTCGATTCTGACTAGACGGCTGTGAGTTTGGTTTTTTGGTTTGGAGAATTAAAAGTAATGTTTCTACATCACAATTATTATAATATTATAAATTTTAAAAAAGATGTAACATCACATATAGTAATAAAGGCACTATTTTAAGCGGTGGGGAAACACTGGTGAACCAAACAGATACAGTCCTTTCATAAAAGAGTTTATAGTCTAGTAGGAAAGACAGCCATCAGAACAACAGATGACTCAAATAAATAAATAAACAATTTCAAATTATAGTAAGTGCTGTCAAGAAGTGGCCCAGAAGCCCACCATGGGGCTTAATTTAGATAGTGAGTGGAAGTAGGGTGGTGACAAGGGCCAGGCAATGTGACTTTGAAGAAGTGACATTAAGCTGAGAATGAAAGGAGTAGGGATTAACTTTGTGAAGAGTTGGACGAAGGGATGTGTATAAGGTTGTTCATCACAGCAGAGCTTACGTGCCCATCACTGGGAAGAAAGGTAAGTATGGTAAATGCATGCCCTGGAACATCACACAACATAAGAATTAATAAATTTGATTTAAAAGAAGCAACAGAGATGGATCCCAAAACAGTGCTGTGGAGGAAAAAAATGTGATTTACTGCAAAATACCATTATGAAACTTAAAAACACACATACTCATTAAAACACTGTACTTTCCAAGGACAGACACATCTCAAAGCATATATTCAACAAAATTGAGGGAGTGCTTTCTAGGAAAGGGGAAGAGGAGAGCAGGCATGGGACATGAAGAGGAAAAATAATAAAATAAGAATAATAAGGATGGAAAAACCAGTATAAAGGCTTTCAACCATGTGGATCATAACAAGTTATAGACAACATGGTGAAGAATGGGAATTCCAGTGCACTTAATTTTACTCATGAGGAATTGTGCACAGATCAAGAGGCAAGTCTTCAGATCAAAGGCATACTGCAATGGTTTAAAGTCAAGAGAGCTATGTGTGAGAGCTGTATCCTCTTACCATAGGTGTTCAAACTGTATGCTTAGCAAATAAACCGAGAAGCTAGACTATATGAAGAAAGCAGCATCAGGACTGGAGGAAGACTTATTAAGAACCTGTGATATGAAGATGACACAACCTTGCTCCCCAAAAGCTAGTAAAACTTGAAGTACTTACTGATGAAATCAAAGACTACCTCCTTTGGTATAGATTATGCCTCAACATAAAGAAAACAAAAGTCCTCACAACCAGACCCATAAGCAACATCATAATAAATGAAGAAAACATTGAAGTTGTCAAGGATTTCATTTTACTTGGATCCACAATAAATGCCCATGAAAGCAGCAGTCAAGAAATCAAAGGATGTATTATAGTGAGAAAATCTGCTGCAAAAGACCTCTTTAAAGTGTTAATGAGCAGAGATGTTACTTTGAAGACTAAGGTGAAACTAACTCAAGCCATGGTCTTTTCAACAGCCTCATATGCATGTGAGAGCTGGAGAATGAGTTAAGAAGAGTTCAGAGAAACTGATTCATTTGAATTGTGATATTGGCAAAGAATACTGAATGTATCATGAACTGCTAGAAGAATGAACAAATCTGTCTTGGAAGAAGAACAGCTGGAATGCTCCTTAGAAGTGAGACTGGCCAGACTTTGTTGTACTTTGGTTATCCTGCAAGAAGGGACCAGTCCCTGAAGAAGGATATCATGCTTGGTAAAGCAGAGGGTGAGTAAAAAAGGGTAAGACCCTCAATGAGATGGACTGCCATAGTGGCTGTGATGATGGGCTCAAGCATGGCAATTATTGTGAGGATGGCGCAGGCCTGGGCAGTGTTTTGTTCTGTTATACACAGGTTTCTATGAGCTGAAACCGGCTCAACAGCACCTAACAATGTCAACAACAAAGACTGAAAAAGATGGTACAAAGTGCAGTGCATGACAAGCTCAACTCTGCAACTGAAGAGCAAAAAAAGAGAAAGGTGACTGGAGAGGAGCCATCCCAGGCAGAGGAGACATCATATCCCAAGATACCAAGAGAAGAAAGTCTTGGCATTTTGAGAAGCTAAAAACAGACAAAAGACAACAAAAGTTTCTACAGCACCAAAAGTTGGGAGAAGAAGAGGTAGTAGCAGCAGAGGAAGGTGACAAGTGGAGCAGACACCAGACCAGTGGAGCTTCACACTCTCATCAACGGTTTTGGATTCTATCCTAGACACAGACTCTTAAGAAATGAAAAACAAACAGAAATGAATAATAATAAAAAAAGGAGTATCACAAAACACAGAGGTGTTAAAATATTGATTATATCTCTGTGAAATGATTTTAGATGACCTTTTAAAACTATGACCTGTGCTTTAAAAATGTTTTTATAATAAATATGTCCTACTTATACAGACAGGAGCTCTGGTAGCATAGTGCCTAAGGCACTTGACTGCTAACCAGAAGGCTGGCGGTTCAAACCCACCAGCCACTCCTCGGAAGGAAGGTTGGGCAATCCTACTTCCATAGTGATACTGCCTCAGAAACCCAAGGAGGGGTCGCTTTGAGTCGGGGCCGACTCGACAGCATATAACAATAACAACAACTTATACAGACAGAAAATTAGGTTATAAAAGAAGAATAATGTGTGTTTTCTGAAGTATTCAAAATAAGTATTTGTATATATGAGTAACAGAATTATACGTTCAGAGATATCAACTATTCCGTAAGTATAACAACACATTGGAAAAATGTCTGAAAGGACCAAATTTCCCTTTAAAAGATACAAATGATTCATTAAATAGTCCTGTTAGGCATGTATAACATTTGATATTTGTTACTAAGATTAATATTTTCATAATTCTAATTAGAATACCCTCATAGAATTGAGGGTAAAATGAAAAACCAGTGTCAAACAAAATTACTTTGTAAAATTGAGACTAAACACAGATTAAAGAGCCAGCATCTTTTTCATTGAATAAACATGAAAGACATAAAGAAACAGAGGGAAGAGAGACTAATCATTGACCAACTTTTAAATGTAGTGAAATGGATATGGTGTACTTCTAACTTATGACAGAAATAGGCCTGATATATTTTATTAGCTCTTCTTATCTTCTAATGCATATGTTGCCCTTTCAAAAGAGCAAATGTCCATTATGATGTGTTTCAATTTCACAAGAGATAGAAATAGAAGCACATAAAATTTAAGTCTGAAATCAACTTGAAATTAATGCTGTTAACTTATCTATACATGTCTGTAATAGATGCCCTGTGTTACACTGCAAAGCTAGAAGGCTAAAGGGCATCATTAAAAGAACAGAATAAAACATAGTTTCCAAAGGCCCATAGATCATTGAGTACATTCACCTGGTTTATTGATAAGGCTTCCTTTTAGCATTTCCAACCAGTCTTCAAGAAAGAGACTTCCTTTCTCTGGAGCAGAACTCATTTACTGAAAACTGAGGGAAAATAGTTGAAGAGAAATAAGCACATACACCTGGAACATTCTTCTACAGTGCTTTATCACCAAGTGAAATATAAGAGTGTCAGAGTGTAGCGTTTGCATCTGTAAACCCCAAGACCAACACTAACGTCTCATAGCTTGTTCAGACTTTAATGAACTAGAGTGGGATGAGTTTGGTGGAAATTTAGAATCAAGAAACATACCCAAATTGGCACTCTGGCTGTCATGGACATCTGCTATCTACTTCCTTACCTATCAGACTATCTTCACATTTGCCAAACCTGCTCTTCCTCCACCCAACCCATTATCATCTTCCTTCTCCTTCCCTCCTACAGTCTGACCACTCCTACTATACCCATATGTCCTATATTTAAAATTATTAATTGGAACATATTTCAAAGAAATGGAAGATTCCTAAATACCTGGTGGATAAAAAAGATACTGAGCTAGCAGTTAGTGAACTAGGCTGTGGCTGATCCAAGGGAAAGGTATGGGGTCAGAGTGGAACAACTCAGAAAAACCTGGAGGGTGCAGTGGTATAAGGGCAGAGATAACTTCAGATGCTTTAGGGTGGCCAGGTGACAGGCAACAGGTAGGGTTCATATAGAAGGATCATTAAGGAGGTTTCTGTGCCAAAAGAAGCAAATAATCCTAGAGTCTATGAAATATGAAACATTCCTTTCCTGTAAGTCTTCTAGTGCTTTAACCTGTGGAAAGATTCAGAAAGTTAACTTTATATACTTCCATTAGAGAATTTGTCTAAAAGGCGAGGGAGAAGATTGCAAAAATAACATTAAACCAAAAAAAAAAAGATAAAATTATAACCTTCCAAATGTGCCCTACTAGACATAATGTGATATGAGCAGTCTGGATGAGTCTTCCACTCACATGTGGAATCATCACCCACAAGTCTTAAATAATGTTCATGTGGGTGCTCTTCTTCATCCCACTGCACCAGTCAAATGTGCTACCATGGTCTATAAATTTAGTGCAAATCATCACAGATGTTTCAGATATGTGTATTTAAGCTAGATTTTAAGAACAAGCAGGATGGCACAGAAAGCCAGAGAAGAGGCCTTAAAAAGACATCAATGAAAGGCACCCAGTTCAACAGATAAACATTGTCATTAACATGACTCAAGAGTGGTGAACCAGGCTAATGGGAAAGACTGCAGAATTCAATCAAGCAGACTGGGAAACTGATGCAATCAAGTCTGAAGGTAGAAAAACTTTCAGAAGAACCAGATGAGGTACATGGAGGTGAGATTCAGGGAGTGAGAATCCAACTCCATCTGAGAAAGGTAACTTCAGAGTCCACTAGTGTCAGAGCAATGAAAATACGAGGCTGGGCCTGTCCATTTCCAGCTGCAGTAGAATTTTTGATCAATGAACACAGCCTCCCTGTCCAATGTCCTATCCCAATGAGCAACTGGGTCAGTAGCTTCAGACAATCTGGAGGGAAAACTCTCACCAGGGCTGGATAAATGTCTGAATCCTGACTACGCTTAAGATTTAATGGAAATAATGCACCATGTCAAATCTTCATATCAGTTAATTTTTAAATTTAGGAACAATGTATTATTTTGACTTGTTAGGTGTCATCCAGACGATTTTCACCTTATAGTGACCCCATGTGACTGAGTAGAATTGCCCCATTGGGCTTCCTAGGTTATCATCTTTATAGGAGTAGATTGCCAAGTCTCTCCTGTAGAACTGCTGTGTGGGTTTGAACCACGAATCTTACACTACCAGAGCTCCTTTATTTCTACTCAAAGCAAACCAAACTCACTGCCATTGCATCTATTCCTACTTATAGTGACCCCCACTGAGTTTCCAAGGCTATAAATCTTTATGGAGGCAGTGTGCCTCATCTTTCTTACATGGAGCAGCTGGTGGGTTTGAACCACTGACCATTTGGGTTACCAGTCAAATGCCTTAACCACTGGACCACCAGGGCTCCTTTTGTTTCCACTAGAGTTGTGATTTTAAACTGAGATACTGGAGAAATTGGTTATGTTTGTCAAACAGTATTAGAATGTTTAAGTGAACCTGATTTGCTGTAAACTTAATTTATTAGATTAATAAGTGATTTAGGTAAGAAGTTTGGCTTGTTTGTGTTACATATTTTTTTCAGGCATTTGACATGCTTGAAAAGAAAAATGAATGTTAAATTATAATAAAACTTAAGACATCAAAGAGAACTTAATTATCTTAGGCTGTAAATGAGACTGACAGTTTAAGAATTTAGTCCTATCAACTTGAATTAATCAACGATAAATAAAAGAAACAGTAAAGCTCCTTGTATTTATTTATTTATTTTTTACTATATTTATCAACAATTTATTGCAATTTGTAAGTTGAGCTTACTTTCTTAAGGGAAACTAGGTTTTAAATGGGTACCATTAAGTAAATTTATTAAAATTTTACAACCTAAACAACATACAGTATTCTTAATCGCAAAAAGTCCTCACTGAGACTTTCATTAAAATATTGATCTTTACCAACCAATATTTTTAAAAACAGAGAATAAAACCAGAATTCATTCATTCACTCAATAAATGTTTTTGCCATTGACCCATGTTACTTTAGTTTTGTATATTTCACTGTATATAAATTATTTTTGAGTAAAATGTATTTAAAAAAAAAAAATCAATGTTTTTATGTACCTACTATGGGCCAAGCAGTGTTCTAGGTGCTGGGGAATGCAGCAGTAACTGAAAGAAATCAAGTCCCTGCCCTCATGGAGCTTATAATCTAGTGGGAGAGATAGAGAGTAGCAAACACTTCTTTATATATTATGTAATATTTATATCACATATAGCAGTGCCAGGCAGAATAGCATAGTGACTTAGAAAAGACTCTGAAGCTAGACAGTAGAGTTCAGTTGTTGGCCCAACATGTAAAGCTTGTGTTTAATCTTGACAAATGACTCAACCACCTGCTGCCTCAGTTTCTTCTTTTGTAAATGGTATAGTAAAACATCTACATTAGAATGTTTTTAAGAATTTTAATGAGTTAAGACAGATAAAGCACTTAGAACAATGTCTGGCATTCAGGAAGGACTATGGATATTTTGCTACAGGAAATGTCTGGTAATAAATGTGATAAAGGAAAATAAAGTAAGATAAGGGGACACGATAGTGATGCATTTGGGAGGGGCGAGGACTGTAAAGGGGCTATCTGGACCAATCTCCCTGAAGAGGACCATTTGATCCAGGAGGGGAGTGTTTTGAGGGAAGGGTCCTGTGCATAGCTGGGAAAGGCCATTTCAGCAGAGGAAGTGTACAGATGGTGAGGAGTGTGAGGAAGAGGAGAAATCCATGTGGAGATGAAGCCACTGGAAGGTTTGATTAGGAAAGATTTATGATCTTGTTTACAGTTTAAGGATCTCTGGCTTCTGGATGGGGGTCTGACCGTAGGGGCAGGGGTGGCCACAAGGAGCTCAAGCAGATGGCAACTGCTGTAGTGATTCTTTATTCTATTCTCCCTTAAGAATGAAAAATGGTGGTAACTTTTAGACTAAAAAGGATGGCAGCCAAGGAGGTACAGCAAATTCAAATATAACTCTGGAAGGAGTGCTAACAGGATTTTCAGGTGGATGAAAATTTAAAGAGTCCTGTCAGCATGTTTGCATGTTTTTCCTCTAGCCATCATCTGCTGCTTGCATGGAGGTGGAAGAGAGTAGAGGGGATGGCATTTGATTGAACCAAAGCTGGGGTTTTGCCAGGTAAGTATGATGGAGGGAGAAGGTATAAAGTAGTTGAGGATATGTGCAAGGGAGGGATTTATAATGATGGGCCATGAAAAGTAAACTAGTGAGGTTAACAGAATGGAGTTTCCCATTGGTGTGGAAACACTTTTGGGGTTGGGCACTAGAGGGAGTGATCTGGAAAAATAGTAGGAAGTTGTTGTTGGTATTTGCCTTTGAGTCAAACTCGACTCATAGCGACCCCTCCTTGGGTTTCCTAGGCAGTATCACTACAGAAGTAGGTTGCTCAACCTTCCTTCCAAGGAGTGGCTTGTCAGCTTGAACCACCAGCCTTCTGGTTAGCAGTCAAGTGCCTTAGGTGCTACACTACCAGAGCCAGAGATTAGGATGCTTAAAATGGAGATTCTGACAAGATCTAGTCTAGAGCCTTATTATTCAAGATACAATCCTTGAACAAGCAGCATCAGTATCACCTGGAAGCCTTTAAGAAATGCAGAATCTCAGGCCCTAAATCAGACCTAAGAATCTAAATTCCATTTTAACAAGACCTCCCAATGGTTTCTATGCACAGGAAAGTTTGAGAACCTAATGGTTCAGTAGAATTCTCACCCTTCTTGAAGGAAACATGGGTTTGGTTCCTGGCCAAGAACCTTAAGTGCAGCCACTGCCCATCTGTCATTGGAGGCTTGCGTGTTGCTATGATGTTGAACAGGTATCATTGGAGCTACTAGACTAAGACTAGGAGGAAAGGCCTGGTGACCTACCTCTGCAAATCAGCCAAAGAAAACTGTATGGATCACAAAAGTCCAATCCACAACTGATCATGGGGATGGCACAGGATTGCACAGCATTTCATTGTGCATGGGGCCCCCACAAATCAAGACTGACTCCACCACAGCTAACAACAAAGGGTTGTAGCACCATGGGGATAGGTGGCTGAGATAGAGTAGAGGACAAGAATACTGGAAGAAGATCAAGGAACTTGGAGTCCAGGGTGACAGGCGGATTACCTACGCAGGTATTGAAAGTATCAGGAATGGCTAAGAACACTGGAAATGGAGATAAAGTCAGTAAACCTCCAATGTACAATGGAGGGTGGAGGGTAGACAGGAGGACAGTGGAGAGTAAAAGCAAGGTGGGGTAGGTACCTAAAGCATGTATTGCAAAGTGCTGAGATCTTTCAAGGAGTAGGAAGAGGAGAACACGGACCTGAAAGCAGAAGCAAAAAAAATACCAGTGAAGATGCAATTGAGGTGTGTGGGTGAAAACAGCCACTACCTGAGAAAGCTTTGGAAAAGCAGTGACCTCAGAGGCAGCCAGTATAGGTTACAGAATGTAACATTAACACACCATCTGACCCAAAACTGTAAAGGCACCAAGAGCATCAAATGGGGGAAAGTTTTGTTTCTTTTGGGTTCTCTTGACAATTCTAACATACTCTGCAAATATCTGAAATTCTAAATATGAAATGCTTTAAAAGGATGCAAAATTCATTTAAATTTGCTTGTAACAGTGAGATAGCAATGTGTGCACATGATTTCAATGACATCGATAAAAAAACATCTTGTTAAGTTGTTAAATAAACATCACATTAAGTCCTAACATAGTAAGTCTTTAAAATATTTT
The DNA here is from genome assembly GCF_000298275.1 of Orycteropus afer afer. NCBI lineage: Eukaryota > Metazoa > Chordata > Mammalia > Tubulidentata > Orycteropodidae > Orycteropus > Orycteropus afer. Next base: position 1,057,419 of record NW_006922149.1, on the reverse strand, counting down.
ATTTTAACAAACGCTTTCATAAACTGGAAAATCAAACCCCCCTGCCTTTGAGTTGACTCTGATGCATAGAGAGTTTTAGGTCAGAGTAGAACCACCCCATAGGGTTTCCAAGGCTGTAAATCTTTACAGAAGCAGACTGCCTCATCTTTCTCCCACAGAGAAGCTGGTTATCACCGACCTTTTGGTTAGCAGCCAAATGCTTCAACCACTATGCCACCAGATATTTTAACCCATATATAGCATTTAAAAATATTAACTCATTATGTTATGAATTCTCATAACATCCTATGACATGGGTACTATTTTATTCCCACTTTACAGATGCATAAACTGAAGCATAGTAAGCTCTACAAAATCTCATAGCTGGTTAGATGGTAGAGATCTGAAGTCAGGCAGTCCATCTCCAGAGTCTGTGCTCTTAACCTTTCTTCTACTCAATATGTAAAAGTTGCTTTGAACAAAAATATCTTCTTCATCAATCCTAGAATCACTGAACATAAGAAACCTTACACAAACTGCATTTATTTTCAAGGCAGATTCATACTAATTTTACTCAAGACCACTAAGAAACCAGTCATGTTTTTAAAGACCCTTGGAGAAGGCCATGTCATTATTCTCTGGCTAATGGATTCCAAAGTCAAGTGCCTAGATATTTGTCCTTACATTTAACCTGAAACATAATTGTTTCCATTTAAACACATTTTCTTTTTGCAGTCTTATGAAGACCAGTGTTTTAGGCTGTGAAATGTTCAATTCATTCAAATTCAGGGACACCTTTCTCTGTCCTTTCTTTCATATCCTACAAATTTCTTGTGCGACATCATTACATTCATTACACTAAGTCCAAAATGCACTGTGATTCCCTGCTAATCTTTTCTTAACTTGGAGGATTAGTAGTCCAGGATATCAAAGGGTATTGTGGTAGAGTGTCCTTATGTGACTAGAATGGAAAAAATACCTCCCTTAGGAGGCTCTGAGAATAAGCACGTGTCACCAAGGAGATGTGCTGTTCTTGAGGCCCACTCTCAGTAAACACTACACAGAGATTCTGGCTAGATGTATAGGCAGTACTTGAGAATCTAATGTTGTCTTTACAAACCACCTCTACCTGTGGCATTAATTAGCAATGACAAGAATACCTGTGGTTCTGACCATAATTCAAAGAAAAGAATTCAGTGATTCCTATCTGCAGGTGCATTAAGTATCTCAGGTGCTAAGAACTAATGATAAAAGAAAGCAAATGTGCACAACTATCTGCCCACATGGATTTAGTCTATGCTACTGTGTTAAAAAAAATAAACAAACAAGTCCTCCATTTTGGCTACCAGCCAGCAAACAAAGTCAGCTAACAAATTAGCAAGAGGTCTTTGCAAAAGCCCTGGTGGTGCAGTGGTTAAAGCACTCAGCTGCAAATTGATAGGATGGTGGTTTGAACCTCAAGATTGCTTTATGGTAGAAAGGTGCCTGTCTGCTTCTGTAAAGATTTACAGTCTTGGAAGCCCTACGAGCAAGTTAAAACTGGGCAATCTACTTCCATAGAGATACCACCTCGGAAACCCAAGGAGGGGTCACTGTGAGTCGAATCAACTCCACAGGAGTTTTTTTTTTTTTTTTTTTTAATCCTGTCGCATGAGTTAGAGTCAGCTTGATGCCTGTGGGACTGAAGTTGATTTTAATGGTCTTGCAGTCAGCCAAGTCTGGATCTAAGGTCCAGTCCCATAAGTTACCTGTGAAGCAATCAAACTCAGGTTGATTTAACTCTCTGCCTAAGACTCTCCAATTGTGACATTATAATAATCCACAGTTCTCAATTCTTCCTCCCTTCCCCCATCATTGCCTCCTTAAGGAGGACTAGTGGTGTAGTGGTTAAGGCATCTGGCTGCTAACCAAAAGGTTGGTGGTTCGAACCCACCAGCTGTTCTGCGGAAGAAAGATGAGGCAGTCTGCTTCTGTAAAGATTTACAGCCTTGGAAACCCAGTGGGAGTCCCCATGAGTCAGATTCAACTTGATGTTAGTGAGTTTGTTTTTGTTTATCATCCCTTTAAGAGACTTCTTAAACATGTCTTCCCCTAATTACATCCCTATGATATTTTAGTAACACAGAACATTACATATATGACTATCTACTTTGTGTTTACTGTTGTTAGTTGCTATCAAGATGGCCTCCACTTCATGGCAACCTCACGCACAATGGATCAGACCGTAGTGATTCACAGTTTTCACTGGCTGGTTTTCCTATCAGATCACTAGGCCTTTCTTCCTAGTTCATCTTAGTTTGGAAGATCCGCTAAACCCTGCTCAGCATCCTAGCACCACACAAGCCTCCACTGACAGATGGGTAGTAGCTGTGGATGAGATGCATTGGCTGGGAATCCAACCCAGGAATTCCCTCATGGAAGGTGAGGATTCTACCACTGAATCACTACTACCCTCAGGTATTTCATGGATACTTGTATTTTACACATTAAAAGAGTAAGGTTTGTTCATCCTGCAAGAAACAATTTTCATTCCCTTTAAGGCATTATTGCCCTGTTGAGACTGCATGGGATAATGAGTTCCATTTCTCAGGGGAGTTCAGCGAAGAGTCAATGTACACTACTGGGCTTCAGGCACTGTTCTAGATCACTGGCTATGGAAGTAAACAAATGAGCAAGATCCTTCTCTCATGGAGCTGACATCTTAGCAGTTCATAAAAACATATACATACCTCCCCAAGCACAAAGAAACTATATTTTAGTACGCCACCATACTATACTACATATTAATAGAGTGGACCGAAGAATGTCCATTGGTCAACACAAAGGTATCATCTGTGTCTTGGAACAGCCTCTAAATCACAGTTACAAAGTCTCTCAAGTCCGAGCCAGGATGGACTGAATAGTTAGTCCAATTCCTTCATGTGGCAAATGAGTAAACTGAGGCTCATCTTCTGGTGTGTGATTTTTTTTGTTCTTGAGGGAACAGGCCCTCAATTAAACTACTAGCATCTTTAGGATACTGATAGGCAATAGCCCTAACTAAAATCCTTGTAAAAGGGTTCATGTCCTTTGAATTTTGTGAAACTTCAGTGAGAGAGTGGCAAAAAGATAACTTTCAATTGGTGTTTTAATGACATTTAACTCAAGATTAACTTCTAGAAACTTCTGTGCTGGTTATTTAATGTAAAAGAGACTATGACACATTCTGAAGCATCTATGAAATAAGTGTTATTCATTTTCACATTTGTCCTTATTTTTGAACTTTTCAATGGAGTTATGGAATCACAGAACCTAAAGAGACTAAAGCTTAGATATAGAAATATACAATCATTTCACTGGCATAACTGAAAGGAATGTATCCCTTCCTTCCCTGCCCCCTAAAAAATTTAAGTTTTTTAAGTAATTTCCTTGATTGGAAAAATATAAAAAGCAAATCTTTGTTTTCCACATTACTAAAACAAAACTATTTCCTAATTTTCATAGAGGTTGAACAAGTCACTGAAGAGTGATTCTCAAAGCACTGTCTTTTCCTTCCTATGTGAAATCAAACCTACGCCCTGAGGAGCCAGCAGACTGAATCTATTGCTACTTAGACAACGGAACTGAAGGCAGTGCAGACTACGGGCAGATGCTGTGGTTAGAGAAGAAATACAGTACAGTTCTGGAATCTGTCTCTTCGAGCAGCCAGCAGTGTGTGAGCAGCAGGGGCAAAATGAGAATGGCAAGTATTCACGACTGTGTGAGGTCACCAATGATACCCATCTCAGTATTCTCCAACATCAGGTGTAGATGAACAGCGTTAAAGGGAAGAAAGTTCAATCACTGCACATATTCATATAGGCACCCCATGCTCATCTGTCACTTAAAACATTTTGGGAAAATAAGTGTTTTACCATGGGCTTGTTTCTCTTTGAGACATGAACTGTACTTCTGCTGGTAGAGGCTACATCAAGCAAAACTCATGTTCTTATCAGGGAGATAAAAGACTAAACTGAAACGGTTGCTATCTCTTGAGAAGGACGGAGAAAACAGACAGGCAGTCAGCACTTGCTCCTGTAACCCTGCTCTCGGGCTCACCTCCTCACCTCTGTTGCAGTTAAATGAAATGGCAAAAAAGGTTAAATGCCTGACTAGTAACCCAAAAGGTTAGCATTTTGAACCCATGCAGAGGTGCTTTGGAAGAAAGTCTTGGTGATCTACTTCCAAAAGGTCAGAGCCTTGGACATCCTATGGGGTGCAGTTCTACTCTGCACATATGAGATCACCGTTAATCATAATTGACTCGATAGCAACTAGTTGTCCCAGGGCGGTTTTTGTTTTTTAACACTTGTGAAAAATCCCAACCTGTGATGTTTGAAATAGAGCTAAGGATGCAGCATCTACCTCATCCTTACACAACAGCAAAAGACCATGTCATCTTCAAACACATTATCCAACATATTTCATAGATTTACCAGATATTTATGGAACAGTTACAGTGTGCTCAGCACTGGGCTAGCCCCTCAGACTTCTCTATAAAGGAGTCAGTAGAATGGGAGCTCTGGTGGCGTAGTGCCTAAGCCATTTGACTGCTGACCAGAAGGCTGGTGGTTCAAACTCACCAGCCACTCCTCAGAAGAAAGAGTGGTCAATCTATTTCCGTAGAGATACCACTTCAGAAACTAAAGGAGGGGTTGCTATGAGTAGAAACAACTTGATCGCAGTGAGTTTCATTTTTTGTTTTTTAGAATGTAAGCAATCTGTTTCTGTTTTCTCCCAGGATCTGGCATGGAGCAGATACTCATGTAGTTGACAGATGGATACATGAAGCAATAAATGATTGATAAGTGAATTCTGCATCAAGGATCTCAAAGCCTTGTGGAAAAGAACACACAAATAACCACAGTAATATATTCTCAGGTCTAAAGTAAGGGGAGATGGTTAAGTAGGTTAGAGATGAAAGTGTTTCAGAAGCTCTGAAGAAGCACAGAGAGGAACCTCTGAGAGAGCATCTTAAAATCTGTATTCAAACGGTCTTTTGCTATAAATATTTAATTAAATTACTTTAGCCATTGTTGCTATGAGTCAGGTCTGACTCGACAGCACATAACAACAACAACAACAGCCGTCATCAAACAGATAGAACCCTGTATTTGCATCCAGTAAAATCTGGTCCCATTAACCATGGCGATGGCATGTGTACTGGGTTGACAAGTGTCCTTTCTTCCACTTCATGTCACCTGGAACCTCAAAATGTGAGCTTATCTGGAAATACAGTCTTTGCAGATATACTTAATTAAATTCAGATAAAGTCATAAGGGATTAGGGCTCACCCTAATTCAAAGACTGATCTTATAACAAGAAAAAACATATACAGATAGAAACATGTGGGAGAATGCATGAGACAATGGAGTGGATTGCAATGATGGGTCTTTATGGCAAGGACTATCAAGGATTGCTGGCAACCTACAGAAGCTGAGAAAGTCAAGGAAGGATTCTCCTCTACAGCCTTCAGAAAATATAGCTTGACAATATCTTGATATCAAACTTCTAACCTCCATAACTGTATGAGAAAAAATGAATTTTATTTTTTGTTCTGGCAGGACTGGAGGGGAGAAGGTCAACAAAAAACTATAGGTCTAGCCAGTAAAGCCACTGAAATTATTTTTATTTTACTTTGAGGGAATTTCAGCATATTAAAAAACAGAATAAATTGGTCCAAGGATAAACAGCCTTTCTGAGGAGTTGGTGAAGTTATCATTGGTGATGACAGGATTCACAAGTTATGTTAATAGTTAGACACAGCAGCCTTGAAAGGTTTTCCCATGTAGAAATTTTCAAAATCCCGTGGCTCTGACCAGAGATGTGTGCTTTTAGGATTGTTGGTATAGGTCCCATGGAATTAGTAATGTGGGACACTATAAGGCATAGACAAGAATCAAAATATATTAGTTTCTAGATGGATTTCCCCAGTAGTTGTCATGTGAATCTGAACTTGCAATATTTTGAGATTTATGCAAGTGGGTGATATTTAAAATCCTAGCAGCCAAGAATGTTTTTCACACCGTGGTCTCAGGTAGATCAGATTCCATTAACTTTCGTTTACTGAATTGAGAATTACTATAATTTCTTCCTTTCCATTTCTCAGAGACTTGAGGTCACCTGATGAGAATTCCTATCATTCTCCTTTCTTTAACCTAAACTTTGACATATTTTCTCCTCTTATTATATAACCCATCTCTTTAGAAAAGGGTGGTGCCCAGTCTTTCTTGATCAGCTTCTTCTCTTCTACATATTTTGGTATCTCCAAAATTAATCCCACCATTGATTGCTCCTCATCCTACTCTCTCCTCCTGTGTTCAGTATCTCTTTAACTACCAACAACATTCATCTCCTCACACAAGCTAAAAAAACTCAGATTCCTGTTTGAAGCCTCCTCTTCGACCTCCATCCAGGTCATCAGGACAGTCCTCTCTCTTAGTAACCACCATGTTAGTTCTCTACCTCTGTATCCCCTTAGTCCAGGCCCTGTCCCCAGGCCCAGATCATGCCCGTGACTCTCACTTGGCTTTCCCACTGCCAGTGGGAAAACCACTGTGCCTTGCGTCTCCCAGCTACCCTTCACAATGCTGCCAGGGTATTCCTTCTAAAATGTGTAGTGTTTATATCACTTGGATACCTAAAACCCTTTAGGCTCTCTCCAGTGTCTCTAGCAGTTTCCAAAAGTGTAGGATGTAGGCAGTGGCACAGGTCCAGTTTTAAGAAGTACTTGAGATGAATTCTGGTACTACAGAGACCCAGGATTAAAAAGTTATTCTCTCTCTCAGTAAGTAATTTATTCTCACTTTGATTTTCTGTTGATGCTTCTGATATGTCTAAGAAAATATAACAGTCAGGTCAGTGCTGGTAGGTCAGGACCATGTCTCTGACATTTGCCACTTTCCATTTATAACAAGCCTAAAGCAGCTCAGGTTTAGGCATTAGACAGAGAAAGTGTCAAATTAGAATTTAAATACACTGTTTGCTTTTCTGCATTTATTTACAAGTGTCATGCCTTTAGTATTTATTACAGTGATAGTAATTTTGCTTTTAAAAGAAAGATAGTCAAGAAAAAAGTCAATTGGATGAAAGTTCTAATAAACAATAACACAGGTAACACAAACATCATGAAGGGGGTATTTGGGAAGACCTATAGAACAAAATGCAGACTCCTTACAGTTCATGCATCAACCTTAGCTTAGTCTTGAACCATAATCTTTCTTCATAAATTCTTATTTTGTGTCAACATACAGACTCTTCTCTGCCCCTTAAATATGCCTTGCACCTTCCCTTTTCCATGCCTTTCCTAATTTATACTCTTCTTCCTTCAAACTACACTATCTTTCATCTATTTTCAGCATTCTGAAATTCTATCTATTTTGAAGGAGCTCTGGTAGCATAGTGCCTAAGGTACTTGACTGCTAACCAGAAGGCTGGTGGTTCAAACCCACCAGCCACTCCTCAGAAGAGAGGTTGGGCAATCTACTTCCGTAGTGATACTTCCTTGGAAACCCAAGGAGAGGTCACTATGAGTTGGGTCTGACTCGACGGTACATAACAACAACAAAATTTATTTTGAAGGCCCAAACAAAATGTTTTCTTCTCTAGGAAGTATCCCCCTAAGTTGTCAAATTATGATTAAATGATCTGTGTGCTTGTTCCTCAGTTATGATGCTTATTTTGTTTCATATACTATAGCTGGTTTACACATTCCCCTTTCTATACTGTACTTTCCTGGGGGGGAGAAGACAAAGACCGTGCCACTGCCTGCCCCAGGACCTGGCTGTAGGGTTTCTTTTATCCTTTAATAAATAATTACCTTTAGAAACAGGAGTTAATGTGAATAGGGGCACCCCAAACTTACTGAGTGAAAAACAACTTCTGAAACTTTTTCTATGTCCCTGAAAGGAGCATTTTGTTAGCTTACTTATTAAAGTTCATACTATGTTCAAGGTTTTTTTTTTTTTTTTTTTGCCTTTGTGTCTTTTTGTGGGTGTAGGAGTGAGAAAGGTGGGAGCCTTTTTTCTTTTCTAACCAAGTTTGACAACTTGATGAGAAAGGACATTCAAAGTTAACAAACCATCCAGAATGGCCACCTGTACGTTATCTGACAACTATTTACTGGCCACCTGCTTTGGTCCAGGTTCTATGCTTACTGCTGGGCACACAGAAAACAAAAGCTACCATCCCTGAACTCCAGGAGCCACAGCTGTGTGCCACGAAAAATTCTGAGAAACACACATTGCAGCTTTGCTTCACGTGTCTCTGACTGAACTAAAAACTCAAGGCATTTATGGAACACCAACTTTGTGCCAGCTAATATGCTGGGTACTGGGGACATATGCATTTCTCTGTTTTAACTACTTGCCACAACTTGTGACATTTACCATATTAGACAGTACCTGACCAACCCATAACAACAGCCCCAACACATAAAATACAGACTCTAACAAATGTGAAAGTGCTAATCATTTTCTTGGCTAAATGTCAATGGATCTTAGTAAAACGTGCTATCTGAGTGATTCCAGTCAGATTTGTGCCAGTCACCTGTGAGTCTTTGACAACTGTCTGCCCTATGAGGCTCATGTTTGCTTGGAGAGAACAGTCTATGACTCTGTAGCGAAACAAATACCAAGAGAAAACACAGCAGATTTACAGGCTTGGTCTCATCATTACTACGGTGGCCATGGATGACAAGGACTGACCCCATACTGATGGGAGGGGTATTTAAAAGATGGCACTTAAATAAGATGTAGTACTTTTTTAAATTGCTTTCCAACTATTTCTAATCCCTAAGAGACTTACACGAGAGCTCTGGTAGTGTAGTGCCTAAGGCACTTGACTGCTAACCAGAAGGCTGGCAGCTCAAACCCACCAGCCACTCCTCAGAAGGAAGATGGGGCAATCTACTTCTGTAGTGATACTGCCATGGAAACCCAAGGAGGGGTTGCTATGAGTTGGGTCCAACTCAATGGCACATAACAACAACAACAACAAGAGGCTTAGACACACATTAACTTGTTTCTCTGCTTTTATAAAAGACTGAAATATATCTAAAATGGTCCCCTTGTTTTGGAGATAAATTCTTGACGAGTATTTAAGTTCTATTGTTGATTGAGTCATATTTTCCTTTTGTGCTTAGGGGTGATTTTAGGGAAAAAAATAATAGACTGGTTTGAGTAGAATACCAATGACTAAATATTGATAATGAAAAGCTTAGAAACAAATGGCAGTTCAAGTGTTGTGCTTCCAGTCAAAAATTAACAAGAAGAATAACTTTGATTTGATTGAAAGCAGGAAAATTATAGGTACATATTTTTTAAAATTCAATCTAGATTCAAATGATGTGAAAACTGGAAAAGGAAAACAGAAGAAGAATTGATGAGTTTGAATTGTGGTGTTGGCAAATTATACTGAATATACCATGGATTGCCAGAAAAACATACAAATCACTTTCAGAAGAAATACAGGCAGAAAGCTCCTTAGAAATGAGAATGGTGAGACTTCAGCTTGCATATTCTGGACACATCATTGTTGTTGTTGTTATGCCATCGAGTTGGAGCAACCCCTCCTTGGGTTTCCGAGGCAGTTTCACTACAGAAGTAGATTGCCCAATCTTCCTTCCAAGGAGTGGCTGGTGGGTTTGAACTGCCAGCCTTCCGGTTAGCAGTCAAGTGCCTTAGGCACTACGCTACCAGAGCTCCTGGACACATCGTAAGGAAAGATTAATCACTTGGAAAGGACACTATGTTTGGTAAAGCAGAGGAGCAAGAACAAGGAAAGAAACTCTCAATGAGATGAACTAACACAACAGCTACAACCATGGGCTCAAACATATCAGAGGTCATGGAGATAGTGCAGGATTGGGCAACATTTCCTTTTGGTATACATAATTTGCCATGTGTCAGAGCCAATATGACATCAACTGAAAACAACAAGGCTTCACCTACATATTGGCTTTCCCTCCTCCCCAAAAGAATCATAATTTCACTTAAAAATCAAGAATATCCAAGGCTATGTGTAAAGAGGTTGAAGAGTATTTAAAATATTTTAAAGATGTATTGAAAAGGTACAAATATTTGTAGAATTCAAAATATAAACTTGTCTTAAAAAAAGAAGTGCTATTGCAATTTTTAGTCACATCCCACCTACATGTCTTAAGAATGAAAAATATATCCATCCAAAACAATGGAGAAGGAAAAGGAACGTTATTTTTCTCTCACTTGAGAACTGCTATGAAATGATATTCTGTGGGCACAAAGCAGGTCCAGCAGAGATGAGATCTACAGCCTATCTGAAGAGTCAAATGTGGAATGAGGAACTGGGAAAAGCTATGATCCAACAGCAACATGAAATTATCATCAGGCAAAAATGCCATTACAATTCTGGATCTCCTACAAAACATGTACTGTGAATGCTTTATTTAATTTAATACAAAACTTAATGTCATCACAGGGGGGTTCCAGCAAGATGGCGGACTATGCAGAAAGACTGCATAGACCTTCTTCAACCAAGAAAAGGAAAACCAATTAACACAGACAAAGAAGATAATCCTAGACCCCTGAGCCTTGAAGGGAAGGATATAGAAGTGGACTAATCCCCAACTAGCAGAAGAATTTGCGTAAAAATACCAAAAAAGGAGACATACGGAGCCACAGTCTAGCAGTGATCCTGAGCAATCCTGATGGCACAGTCAGCTTGGAGATTCCGGAGTGGCGGTAGGACTTAAAGAATTAACTTAAAAATCACCCTGCTAGCCAGGGACTCCATGGAGGACTGTGCATGGTGGCTGGGGAACAAACAAAGAAGGTGAAGAGAAAGGTGGGCTGAGCTGTGGACTTTTGCCGGTCTGGGGGGTGCCGCCATTTTGTAGGTTTAAAAAGCGGCTTGACTATTTCAGATATTTAAAGAGACAGCGCTCTCGCAGATTCCTGTGGTGGTAGGACATAAGAATTAACCTAAAAATCACCCAGCTAGCCAGAGACTTCATGGAGGATTGTGCACGGTGGCTGGGAAACAAACGGAGAAGGTAAAGAGAAAGGTGGGCTGAACTGTGGACTGAACCAGTCTGGAGGATGCCGCCATTTTGAAGGTTTAAATGGCAGCTTGACTTTTTTTGATATTTAAAGAGACAGCACTCTAGCATATTCCTGGGGCTTAAGAACATGATCTGCTTTCAAGCAACCCCAAGGACACTCGACCTGCAAGACTGACAAGTTTTTTGAAGGTTATTGGATTGTAATTTGTGTCTAATTGAGTGGGAGACAACAACAGTCCC
>NW_006922149.1:1038895-1043322 GCF_000298275.1 Orycteropus afer afer | reverse complement strand
CATGGAGGGATGGACACTGGGAAGAGGTAACCATGGGGCGGAAGTGGGAGGGGAGCTGTTGCATTGTGGTAAACTGTGGTCAATGTCATGAGACAAAGTATATGTAAACTGCTGCTGTATGGAATGTGAATTTTTTCTGTGAATCTTCACCCAAATCACAATTTAAAAAAAAAAAAAAAACTTAATGTCATCACAGCCATGATACTGTCCCAGATATCTGGTATCTTAACCAAATTACTGCTTCTTCCTTTATACTCTACTGAGGAATGAACATTATGTTTTAGAAAAAGGCGGCAATGCTTAAGAGAAACAGCAAACAAACCTCACAAGAGGTTTTAGTAGCAATTTCTTATAAGAAAATCAAACAGGAATTATCTTAACATCCTGCGGGTCAATTTTCCCCATGCTGACTAATATTGGCTTTACTTGGTAAAGATAGTCCTGTACTCGGAAGCAGAGAGTGTGGAACAAAGGCATTAACAGTATTTTCTTATGTACTTAACAACAACAACAACTTCACATCACATCACAGCAATAAGGATTGTTTTACCCTTAGAAGTGTTTTAAGAATAAGGGGTTTAGAGCCACTGCTTTATGCATAGCTCAGTTTATATATTGCGGAGAGTGATATTGTAAGAGAACTTTAGATTATTTTCTTAGTCAAAGGAACAACATTCTGCCAATATTTAATAACATTTTGGAGGACATTTTCAAGTTCATCCCAATACCTGCTCCTCCACAATTTCCAGATTCTTAATGACTCAGTGTTTCTACTAATGCTACCCAAGTTCAATCAAGTCAAGATTCAGGAGACCAGAAACCTCAAGCGATCATAGCACTTCTTTACTATTTCCCTGCACTATCTTTAGATGAACAAAAGAGATGCTTTTTGTTTAGCATAGATCATAAATAAATTTACAGACATCTAGCTAGTACTAGTCAGAATCGCTTAGGTCACTGACTCACATCAGTATGACAGCTGTACCTATCACTTGAACCGATGCCAATGTTTCCTCATTAGCATCACAATGGTTTTAGTCCTAAATATATTGCAGTAATTATTTAAAAACAAAAACAAAAAAACCCTCCTGATTCAAGCTGTAACACAGACAGACCTTCTGTGTGACCCCAAAGTAAAATTATAAAATTATTTATAATTTATAATATCACATCTTGCTTGAACATATTTGACAAAATCTCAAGAATGTTATTTTTGATCAGGAGTCAGCAAACTTGCTTCATAGAAGGCTAGATAATAAATATGTTAGGCTCTGAGGGACACAAATGATCCCTGTCACATATTCCTTGCTTTTGTGTTTTTCTATTCCCCCTCAACAATTTAAAAATGTAAAATCTGTTCTTAGCCCATGAGCCACACAAAAATAAGAGCTGGGCCCCATTTGGTTCATAGGTGATTTCTGGTTTACAGTTTAGCACACTCAAAAGATTATTTTCATTTGCTCAATTCTTGCTGCTACTTGTCTCTATAAAAAAATGACCAGAAGTACAAAATTAAACCAAATACTAAATCAGATAACCTCTACCAAAAAATAAAACTGGATAAAGGCCATGAAAAAAATTCTTATGTTATCTTTAAATTATCTACTTAGGCCCATTCGGTGATGTAAAGACATGCTTGTGAGAGAAAGTTTAAAGTGATTTAAAGTGATATTTTTTTTTCTCCAAGAGATGGTGGCTATGACTGTCAGAAGTTCTACAGACCTTGGTGAGCAGTGCTTGCAGAATGCATTTCTAACAGGAGTACTGCTAGGATTGCCTATTCCTATTAGTCAGACTTGCAGGTCATGTCCACAAAATTAAACACACAGCAAGATCTAAGTTGAGTGGCAGAGAGGACAAAAGCAGCAATCTTAGAACATGAAGAGTGTGACAGGAAAGAGAAAATGCTGCTTTAGCAGTCACCCCCATACATCTGTATGCTTCTCTGAACTATGAGCTCTGTCATGAACACTGCTGCAGAGCGGGGTTTCCTCTGCAAATCCCAGGCAATAGTTGCAGCTGCACAGTTGCTGAGAGCCCATCAGGCAACAGCCAAGATAAAAGACCAAGAAGCTCTGTCAGAAATCTATGTGTTCCAGCAGAGTAAGTGGAAATGCTTCCAGGCAGAACACTGAGAAGGGTTTCAAGCTACACTGTACCATGCCTGTCACATTTCTGTGAGGCCTTCAGCCGGCCGGTCTGGCACATAATGAAGGTTTCAGATTTCCAAGACCAATGCTAGACACTAAGTGTCTTCAGTCTTCAAAAATTCAGCAAGTGCTATTTTTGCCCCTACTTCACAGAAATTTAAATTAACACAGAACTCCTCATTAACCTTCGTTAATTTACTAAATAGTAAAACTCTAATTATGTGCAAATGAACCAGTTTCTAGGAGATAATAAAATAAAGAAGTGAGAATTTTTTTCCACATTTAATATACATTCCCATTAGTATTACTCTATATAACGACCCTTGTTGGGTTAAATATTAATATATTAAGTCATCCATTAAATGTTAATAATCAGTCTTTTGTTGTTTTTTACCCCATAAATCTTCATGGAGCATCAGTAGTCGGTGCTGCTTTTGGCTTGGTAGAATTAGATAACTTGTGAGGTCTTATCTGACCAAGATATTAATAGGCTCTGTAGGAATCAAAATGGTAATGGATATGGTCTTTATCCTCGAGGAGTTTGGATCACTTGGGGCTTTGTACCCCCATTTGCAAAGGGCTTAGAATACTGTTGGCACTCCAAGAATACCTTTAAACTAGAGAGAAAACCCATCTCCTAACCAAACCTGATCCAGATAAAAGTTTTGAGCATACTGTGTCCCTCAATACAGATTACAGTAATCTTTCCAGTTCTTCAAGCCATACAAACGTGCCCATCCTGGACTTTCATTCCTTTTACTATCCCACCATACATCACTAAGAATCTACCCAAAACACTTGGCCCATAACTATATATCCCGATGGCCTTAGTAGGCTGAAAATAAAGAGATACCCACCCACTGCCATTGAGTTGATTCTGACTCATAGTAACCCCCATTGGGTTTCCAACGCTGTAAATCTTTATGGAAATAGATTACCTCATCTTCCTCCTGAGGAGTAGCTGATGGGTTTGAACTGCTGACCTTCTAGTTAGCAGCCAAATGTCTTACACACTCACTCTGCCACTGTTGTTGTTGTTGTTGTTATGTGCCATTGAGTCAGACTCATAGCGACCCCCCTTGGGTTTCCAAGGCAAGATATCACTACGGAAGTAGATTGCCCTATCTTCCTTCCGAGGAGTGGCTGGTGGGTTTGAACTGCCAGCCTTCTGGTTGGCAATCAAATGTTTTAGGCACTATACCACCAGAGCTCCTTCCAGCCATATAGCAAGTTAGAAATACTCAGGGTTGGTTGCCACTAAACCAGACTAAAACTACTAACCAAAACTGAACTTTGTATATCAATGTTTCATTTTGTAATATTATGCTCTCTGGGACAACATCATAAAATGGATACCCCAAAATAATACCATGTGGGAATTCAGGACAATTGTCCACAAATTCCTAACACAGTCTCTGCTGTGTTCAAAAACTAAGAGTTTATAATCAGTAATATGCTCAATCATATGAAATACTAGAAATCATTCCTTTAAAGCATCATGATCACCAACACAAACGTTCTTCTAATGCAACTACATTTAAAACTCATAGTTGGTGCCTTATTTTCTGATCATAATTCTCATATGAGGTTTCATAAGAAGATCTAAAACCAAAATATTGGATGCCCAAAGTCTATAAAATAACTTATTTTTAAACTGCATCTTCTCCTGTTAGAATATTAAATACAATTAATTACAACCAGAAAGGTAGTCTATGCAATTTATAAAGCTTTCAGAACACTACATCCACAAAAGGAGACATAAAAGCAAAGATATTAGGCAGTTGTCACTCAACAATCCTTTGCTCCCTGAGCAAGTGTGGCATCAAGAATACTATGTGTCAAATATCAAATCTGATGCTGTCACTGTGATAGAAAACACACTATGAAGAATAATCAAACAGTGGTCATTTGGTCTGGCAGCTGATGAGTGGAGCATCACTCCTCCAAGGTGATGAATATGGACTATCACAAAATCCAGGAAGGTCACACAAAGGGATGGAGGAGCCTTGTTTTTCACAATCTCTAGCTATACCCCTAAAACTGGGTGAGACCTACTTCAAATGTGTGCCCTTAGTCATGAAAAAAGGTGTAGATCAATCAAAACAAATTAACTCCCTCAGGGGTGAAGAGAAAGGAATCTTAGATACTCCAATGGAAGGCAAGTAGGGAGCATCTTTACCGTAGTGAAAGAATGACTTATTCTCTGGGCTTCAATTTTCATGACTACTGGTAGTGTAGTGCCTAAGGCACTTGACTGCTAACCAGAAGGCTGGCGGT
>NW_006922149.1:975675-1038735 GCF_000298275.1 Orycteropus afer afer | reverse complement strand
TATATATATATATATATTATTTTTTTTTTTAAAGTAGGGCTCAGAAACAATCTTCCTTTCTTCTCTTTCTTCTTTTTCTTGTTACTGGAAGAAAAGTGGTTACTAGAAAACCAGGATGACAGGGTAGGAGAAGGGCGGCAAGGCAATGAAAATTAAGCAGAAAACTTAACAAAGGAGTCAGGACTCCTCAAAGAGCTCACAGTCCCCTGCGTATGTGTAGCTGGCTTTTTCCCGGTGTGGCTTTGGGAGGGAAGACGAAGCTGATTTATAGAAAGCCAAGACTACGTGGTTTCAACGTTTTTGTTTTGTTTTGTTTTTTAAAAAATAAAAATATAGCAAGAATGAAACTGAAAAGCCACAGACAGGAGAAAATATCTGTAAATCATATATCTGACAAACGACTGGGAACCAGAATATATAAAGAATAAAAACAATTTGATAAGACAAAGGCCTGATTTTAAAATGGGCAAACAATTTGAACAGACATTTTACCAAAAAGATATGCAGAGGCTAATAATCAAATGAAAAATGTTCACTATCATTAGTCATTTGAGAATTGCAAATTACGACCACATTAAGATACCACTTCACCCACTAGAATGGCTATGCTAAGACTGTATACGTACATACATATATTAAATTAAATTAAGAGAGGGAGGAAGAGAGAAAGAAAGAAAACTGGCAATGCCAACTGTTGAGGAGGATAGGATAAAACTAAAAATGCATAAGTTGCTGATGGGAATGTGTAACTGTGCATCTACTCCTAAGTGTCTACCTAAGAAAAACAAAACCTTGTGTTCACATAGAACTTGTGTGAAAAAGTTCACAGCTGCATTATTCATAGTAGCCAATACATGAAATAATCTAAATGTGTATCAAATGGTGAATAGAGGAAAACTATGTGGTAGATCCTAACAAAAGAACACTATTCATCAATAAAAAAGGAACAAATACATAGTACATCATGAATGAATGTCAAAAATTTTACCCTAAATAAAAGAAGCAAGATGTAAAAGACTACGTATGATCTAATTCCATTTATATGAAATGCTTACAAAAGACAAATCTCTAGAGACAGAAAGCTTGCCAGTGAGGACCCGGGACTGGAGGAGGAAGCAGGGCCTGACTGCAAATGGGTGTCAGGGATCTTTTGATGAAGACAGAACAGTTCTAACACTGGATTTTGGTGATGGTGGCACAGTCCTATACATTTCCAAAAACATAATGAATTTCACACTTAAAATAGCTGAATTTTAAGTGTACAATTCAATATTCAGTATTATACTTCAATTGCCCTTAAAAAAACACAAGAATGACAATAAACCTCTTTTCTTTTTACACTTTAGCCAAAAATTATGGTGAAACCCTGCATGAAGTTGTTTTATTCCTGTATTTAATCACCAAACATTTATTGAGTAATGACCATGTACTCAAAATGGCTTTGACTTCACCACCATGCTAGGTTTAAATATCAGATGACTGGACCTTTTCTAATATTCCTAAGAAGTTGGCAGTGATCTGACTATTTACAAATCCATGGGATTTTGAATCAGGGACAGCAAAGGACCGGGATTGATAGAGTAGGAATGCTCAAGGGCTGACACTCCCTTCCGTGGGGCCTCAGGAACCTCAACAAACTTGATACCACACTGCTTTATGAGGGCGGCAAGCCACGGAGATGCCACTCATCCAGTCCTTCCCAGTAACTCAAGCCAAGCACCCCTCTTGACAAACAGAAGGTGCTCTATAACCCAACAGCAGCTCTAGGACACAATTTTAAAATACACCACACTCCCTAATTAAAATTTCGTAACACCAAACCAAGTCACTAAGGGTATGAAAGTCTAACATCATAACAGAAAACAGATTTTTTCCAAATTCAGTGTTCACATTTTGTACATTTTATTGCACATAAGGCACTTTGTCTGAATTTCTTGTTATTTTAGTACTATTTTGCAATAAAGTAAATGTAGTGCAGTGAATTACTTAGCATGGCTCTTTGAGACATGTTCTTTGTGACTTCCACTAGAAGACTAAGTGGAACTATAGAAATGTAAGGTATCTGTAGCCTGCCAACGGGACTGGATAGCTTGTTAGTAATGTAAATGGGGTATATGAACCCCTGATGGGGGCTGTTGTTATTGTTGTTATATGCCGTCGAGTCGGACCCGACTCATAGCGACCCCTCCTTAGATTTCTGAGGCAGTATCACTACAGAAGTAGATTGCCCCATCTTCCTTCTGAGGAGTGGCTGGTGGGTTTGAACTACCAGCCTTCTGGTTAACAGTCAAGTGTCTTAGGCACTATGCTACCAGAGCTCCCCTTATGAGGGTGGGACCATACAAATAAGGTATATGGAACACTAATGTGGGGATTGGTCAGTTTTGTCCCACTAGGCTGAAAATTAGCCTTCCCAGAGACAGAAAGAGGAATTTCACCACTATCAAGAAGGTGAAGCTAGGAGTGGAATGCATCCTTGGACCCAGGATCCCTGTGCTGAGATGAAGGCAGAGAGATGGAGGCAGCAGAACTGAGAAACCAGCACAAGACAGAACAGCAGTCTTTCTGGCCCACAGAGTGAGAAAGCTGAGTGCCTTTGGGCAGGAGGCTTGCTGCTGGAGTAGGATACACCTAGTTGCACCTATGTTGTTGCTGTTAGCTGCCGTCAAGTTGGCACCAACTCATAGTGACCCTATGTACAACAGAACAAAACACTGCCCAGTCCTGAGCCAGTATCACAATCCTTGCTATACCTGAGCCCATTGTGGCACCCACTGTGTCAATCCATCTCATTGAGGGCCTTTCCCTTTTTCATTGACCCTCTAACTTTACCAAGCATGATATCCTTCTCCAGGGAGTTGTCCTTTCTGACAACATGACCAAAGTAGGTGAGATGAAGTCTGGCCATTCTCATTTCCAAGGAGCATTCTGGCTGCACTTCTTCCAGGGCAGATTTGTTAGTTCTTTTAGGAGTCCATGGTACGTTTAGTATTCTTTGGCAACACCACAACTCAAAAGCATCAATTCTTCTTCAGTATTCCATATTCACTGTACAGCTTTCACATGCATATGAGACGACTGAAAATACCATGCCTTGGGTTAGGCACACCTTAGTCTTCAAAGATACATTTTTGCCCTTCAGCACTTTAAAGAGGTGTACCTATAGGCAGAGCTGAAAGAGCTTTGTAACACTTACCTGAGCAGGGCAGAGGCCAGGCTTGAGAGGCCAACAGCTAGAGAGAAGTGTATCTTCGGGCATGGCCGAGAAAAAGCTATCCTGATTGAAGAACTGTATCCTGTTGTGTTCCTGAACCTGAATTGTAACCTGCTATTTCCCTAGTAAATTCCATAATTGTGGTATTATCTATGATTTCTGTGGCTATTACAACAAATTATTGAAGTCATCAGAGAAGTGGAGGGATGGCTGGTGTCAGAACTGATAAAAAGACTGAAGGGTGGTGGTATGTCTGACCTCACAGGAGTGAGTCTTGGCCTGCTGATGGTGATTCTATCTCCCCCTAGGGAAGTTAGAGGAGGTCAGAGGATGCCCCCTCATGCCCTTTTAACAATAACATTAAACATAAAAGGTACAAAATTAAAAAAAAAAAATACAGCCCCACAATTCTACAACCAAGTGAGGAACACTTCAGTCTTCTCAAATCATATCCCATTTATATCTAAGAAATGTACTATTTTTCTTAAAGACAAAATAGTTCAAATGCCCTGACATCTACATTTAGATTTTAAATTCTTTCTTTTAATATGGCACAGTGGTTCTGGGCTTGGATTGCATGAGACTGAGGCAAAGGATTACACACACACACTGTCTAATATATTATGTAAAGGATTCATGCGATTTCCAAAGTCAGAATACTTGCAAGTCCCATTAAAAAGAACGCTGCCATTGAGTTGATTCTGACTCAGAGATCCTACAGAACAAAGTAGAACTGGACAGAGCAGAACTGTCCCATAAGGTTTCCAAAGCTGTCATCTTTATAGAAGCAGACTGCCACATCTTTCTCCTGTGGAGAAGTTGGTGGGTTCGAACCACTGAACTTTCGGTTAACAGTCAAGTGTTTAATCACTGCACCGCTAGGCCTCCTGTGCTTAGCCCTACAGTCTATACAATTTGTACATGAAGATAGGTGGCAGGATGGGAAAGACTGCAATGAACTAGGAGATCACTGAGGTTGGATTCCTGAGCTGTTTGGCTTCTTGTTTTTTCCCTTTTCATTGATGGTATTTTAAAATTACAGGATTCATGCCAGGATCTCAAAGCACCTTGTTGACAAACATTAGTCCTCATTATTCTCTCAGAAGCTAGACAAAAAAACAAATCACTATCTAATAGGATTGAAGAAAAAATTGAGCTTGAGAGAGTATTGGTTTTTCTTTCCATAAGACTTTAATGGCCAATTTATTTGCCAAACATTATACCAAGCATTGATGCTTTTACAAGTCACAGATGCGTGATGAATGCTTTCAAACTGCTGACTCTTATAATTTGAAAGGGCCCATTTTAAAGTTGTGATTCATTTATGAGCCTGAACTTGCTATATCAGTATATATGAATCAGTCCCTGGAAGTATAAGTTTACAAAGTATTACATTACCATCAACCACAAATTACAAATCCATTGATGAAATATTTAGAGTTTACTTAGCAACAGCTGAAACTTGAAGTGGTAAGAAATAATCTAATTATCCTATATACTATAATAAATCAAGGTACCTGGGGATACTTGCCCAGCATTGCAATGCATACTTTATGGCCACCTTTGCAACTACTGAAGAAACTTGATCACAAGTAACATGTTTCAAATTTAAGTAAATCAATAGGAAATAAGGCTTCCTTAATAATAAGTGTTTGAAAAGGAATATGTCTCATAGGAAGTCTCCTAAAGTATAAAATAAACTCATGATGGTAAACCAAGAGAAATGGGCTTGGACTCTAAAATGTACCTCTTCATTTCATTCTTCTATGTAGACACACACACACACACACACATGTATATATGTGTGTGCGTGCATGTGTGTATTAATAAAATATGTAAACAACCAAACCAAATCCATGGCCATTAAGTTGATTCCAACTCATAGCAACCCTATAGGACAGAACAGAACTGCCCCACAGGGTTTCCAAGGCTGTGATCCTTCTCCCACAGCATGCTGGTGAGTTCCAACTGCAACCTTATGGTTAGCAGCCAAGCAGCTAACCACTGCACCACAAGGGGGCCATGAAAATGGAGGATGACCATATTAGATCACAAAACGGAGGATGACTGTATCAATTTGACAAATAACTTTAACCATCACAGCCAGCATTACTCTTGCCTCACACTTCAGTGTTCGTTACTATGAGATGTATGTCATTAATGCACAAAATAGTTTGATAGATTTTCTTCCTACTGTAAATGCAAAATGTTAGATAATGAGATAGTTGGTGAGAAATAGGTGTACATATATATGCAAATATATGTATGTATATACACACACACATAAACCAACCAACCACACACACACAAATAGAACAAATGAGAATTTCAGATGCCATTTATTTTTTCTTCCTTGAAAAATTGGCTTATATCAAATAAAAGGATAAAAACTAAGACTTTTTTTTAAATGAACTTGATAATTAGGAGCTCTGGTAGCATAGTGTCTAAGGCACTTGACTGCTAATCAGAAGGCTGACAGTTCAAACCCACCAGCCACTCCTCGGAAGGAAGGTTGGGCATTCCTACTTCCGTAGTGATACTGCCTCGGAAACCCAAGGAGGGGTTGCTATGAGTCGGGGCCGACTCAATGGCAAATAACAACAACAAGAACAATTAGAACCCAGGTCACTTATAGTTTAAACAGAGTTTATCACATATTAAAACTTGAAGTTCAGCTTTATTTCAAACCATGCTCTAAATTTTTGCTATTGTTAGCCACCACAAGAGTCAGCCCCCACCTCATGGTGACCCCATGTACAACAGAATAAAACTGAACTGCCTTATGATCAGTTATGGATCAAACCCTTGTAATCCACAGGGTTTTTGTTAGCTGATTTAAGGAAGCAGATCAGCAGGCCTTTCTTCCTAGTGTGTCTTAATTTGGAAACTCCATTGAAACTTGTTTATCACCATAGCAACACTTAAGCCTCCACTGAACAGAGGAAGTAATAAATGTACATAATTTTGAGTAACAAATCCAAACCCAGTTATACAAAGCTATCTACAGCAATACTAAATTAATTTTTTAGATGTAAACTACCATACTATTTTGGTTTTATTGGTTCTCAGGATTAAGGTTACTACAGCAATGGGCGTAAGCATAGCAAATATCGTGAGGATGGTGCAGAATGGGGCAGGGTTTCATTCTGCTATGATTTGAAGAGGACTTGATGGCACCTAACAACAACAACAACAACATTTTACCTTAGTATTTAAAACTGGGAGAATATTCAGGCCCATATTCCACAGAAAGCATAAACCCCAAATCATACATTCTCTATGAATTGGTGCTGATGGAAATCCACCTAGATACAAAATAGGATATTCTCATCCTACAAGAGCTTTCCTTAGAGGATCAAAACTGGAGATTCTGGATAGAATGGGAGGAAAAATGTGGAACAAAATTCAAAACCATAAAAATGACCAGAATTATCAGTCAGATACCCCCAGGACTATGGCCCTGGGTGATCTTTGGGCCTGGAAATGGACTCACTCCCATGGACTGGCTCTTAGCCCAACAGTAGAAAGACCTACATGCAGAATACCCGCCCCAGGGCGATGCACCCACTTACTCTAGGGAGATATACTCCTTGGAGCAATCGGCCATGAAGCATCAGAGGAGCAGCATTCACATGGAGGGAAAGCTGGACAGACAGGAATGCATAGTTAAGAAGGGCACAGGGAGGGGTAGTCACAGGGATGGGAGGGGAGGAGAGTTTCTCATGGTCAGGGATGGTAATTAGGGAGTGAAATCAAATGTACATGGATGTAAAACAAATTCTGCTCTGTAAATTTGCATCCATAGCACAATTAAAAGAAATTAAAAGCTTTCTTTAGAAACTCATTCATAATAATGATTTTGGAAGACACAACCAATCCTTGTGCTAACACAGCTATTTCATATGAAGTACGTATTGTATGTAATGTTATTATGCACATAATTTGTAATATTGTAATATTCTACAGTATAGCATGCAATAATAAGGTAGGTTTTGACTGTATTTCCAAAATCAACTTTCATGCAATAAAAAAGAATAAATGCAGAAGAATAATAGTGATGGAGTTTAAAAAAAAAAAAGTCTAACTGGATTATTCTAATAGAAGAAAGAAAATATACTTTTTTTTTCCCTCAAATTTTTATTGTGATTTGGGTGAAAGTTTACAGAGCAATTTCATTTTCCATACAGCATTTCATACACATTTGGTCTCATGACATTGACTATAATTTCTCACAATGTAACAGCTCTCTTCCCACTTCCTCCCCATAGTAACCTCTGGAAGAAATAAAATATACTTTTAAAACATTGAATATTAATATCTAAAATCATATCTGTAACTGAGCTGTAGTTCTCAGATTGTTTTTGACCATCTGAAAAATACTAAATTTATTTTCATGTATTAATTTCTATCAATGAAAATAATTTCTCCTTAATCCATTTTAATGGATTAAGAGTCCATATTCATGTAGTTTAAATTAATCGATGCTTTTCAAAACAAGTTCCATTGTTTGCTTCTCCAATTTTCCCACCTTCAAAAAGAGCAAACCATTCTCCATTCTTGGTTACCTCTGTACTTCTCTAACAGAAAAATACCATAAATGGATGGCTTTAACAAACAGCAGTTTATTCTTACAGTTTGGGAGGTTAGAAGTCAGAGTTCAAAGTGCCAGGCTCTAGGGGCTGTGTGAAAGCCCCTTGACCTTGGGCTTCAGCTCTGCCTCTGGATCCTAGCCCACTGAAGCTAGAGGCATCTCTACACTCAGGCAGCTGCTAGCTGCTGAGGCCAACAAACCCAAGGTCGACAAGCAAAAAGGCACAGTGCCGATATTAGCAAGCCACATGTTGTTGTTGTTATGTGCCGTGGAGTTGGACCCAACTCACAGCAACCCCTCCTTGGGTTTCGCAAGTCACATAGCAGGCCATTAATTCAAATCCATTAAAAGTCCCAAGATCGGCAGAGCATGGCTGCTGAATGAAGACCTCGCTACGTGCAAGGTTCAAGTATGCCAAAAAGCTGGAGACCTTTCTCAAAGTTACTTGTTATATACTGGAAACAGCCCATATCCCTAAAGCAGTTACTCAGCTGCTCCAGTAGAGTCCCCCAGGGAGTTAATTACCAATCTCACCATGAGGCATAACTATACCCAGCTGTCCTGCCAAGCTGACATACAACCTTAACTACCACAATTCTCAAGTAATTTTCAGGAAGTTTTACCTCTTAACTGAGGCTTATTAGTTAATGAATATTTAAATGCCCTTAAAAATGAAACAATAGGATGAGTAAGAACAACATATTTGGCTATTATGTTCTTAATTCAATGATTTTTTTTTTTCCAGTGACAAATCGTATATAGCATCTCCAGTCTGTCACAGATTACTACAATGTCTGTTTTTCTGCTTGGTAGCACTGTCACCAAAATTTCTACCTCATCTTTTACTTCCCTTTCTCCTTCATCCCAACTCTACCCACCTCTCATTATGAAATTTATATGAAAAGAAAGAAAGAATATATTGAACAATGAAACAAATCCCCCAACAGTGGAGGAAGTTGCAATCTTTTTCTATCTCTGAGACTTCAGGACTGATGTGCCATCCATGCTCTGAGAAGCCATGGCCAAATAAATGTTTTTTCTTCCTCTTGGAGAGTCCCAATGTACATATTAAATGTTCTAAGAACTCTTGTAGTAAAAACAAAAAAATAAAAACATACTTTACCTCTCTGTAAAGCAGCACTGATTCACAATATCCAATCCCACTCCTTGCAAAACAGCTATTCACTTTCCTCAGAAACAGTGTCCAGTGAAACACACTTTCTGTGGAATGCTTGCCTTTAACATCTTTACAAAACTAGAGAGGCATCAAAGTGCAAATCAGGACTGGATAATTACCAGTTTTCAGGACCTCAAGCTCTGGGTTACAAGTTTCTTCATATATATATATATATATATATATATATTTTTTTTTTTTTTTTTCCTGAAATTTCTCCTAATATTGCTTCATTTAACTCCTTACCCTGGGACTCAGTAAACATGACATCACCACTCAACAGGACCAGGCCACAATTCCCAGGTTGGTTGGCAGCAGAGTATTCTTCTTGGGCCTGAAGTACAAACTCAACACAAGGCCAAACCAGAACCAGAGAGAAAATGATTGACTGTTCTCTGGTCTGGGGCAGCTTCTTTTTGCCAAATGTATGGCCACAGAAATAATGCCAGATGATCAGGACTCATTATCGTCATACACTATGCTTCCTCCTGTCACTCACAAAAAACAAGACAAAACAAAAACAACAACAACAGTAAAGAATATAAAACTCTTTTTTTTTTTATTATTTACAGGTAAATCAGATAGACAGGATAGATGCTTCTAATAGGATCCCCTCCCTATTGGTAGAGAATGTTCCAAAAGCCCTTACAAGATCTAAAACTGCTATGTGCCCTATGGAAGAAGTGGGATGGGTATGCAATACCAAACTTCTCCAAAAAGTCATATGCCTTTCTCAGAAGTTCTCTTTCCAAATTTTTTTAGATGTCTTCTAAGAGAATTCCTATCAGGTGTGATAGTGGAAAGGATGTTAACTTAATGTGGAAAGGAGGCTTGGAACATAGACTAACAGGTGGGGTTCATTCAAATGTGAACCCTAAACCAAAGAAGCAGGAGTGTTTTGTGTTGTAAAAGTATCACAAACTTCTCTGAACCAAAGAAGGGAAGGGGGAAAAAAAAAAAAAAACTACACCAGAAAATAAATATCCAAGAAATTGTCAAATGCTGGTGATGTCATGTTTCTAACTTTGTGTAAAACAAACAAATTTTTTCACATCTTTGTACTTACAAACTACAACCAGGGCATTTTGTGCAGCAAAATGAGCAGTTTAGTGACAAAACAAATATGGAAAATTTTCTATTATCACAATACCAGCTAAATGATATTTTTTTCCCTTGCACATTTGTTCGACCATAAAATGTCACCTTTGGTAGAGGTGAGCTTATTAAGCCATTCAGTTTGTAGATTAAGAAACCAAGGCAAAAAAGAATCAAGGTGCTTCTTGGCTTGAGGTCACTCAATAGCCAACTAGGACTAAATCTCAGGGTCCCACTCTAGAGTCAGGCCACTCCCCAGTACACCACTAATTTGTTTTCTTCATGCAACTGCTGGCTGCAGACTCTCATTTGTGCTATGGAAGGGACAATTTTCACTTTTTATTGTCTCTTTATATGAAAACAGGAATGGTCCATCATTTAATAGTCTATGCATGCTAACACACACACACACACACACACACACACAATTTGGGGTGCTAAACTCTGCCCTAGCTTGCCTAAGGTTTTCTGCATTTAGTGACAATTAAATAAAACAGTTACAATGATTTTTTTTTTTCAATGTCAACATGGGAATAATTATGAGCCTATTTTAATTGACTCTTGGAAAGCAGAGATGCATGAGAGACAACTATATAGATATATATATTTTAAGCTATGCTTTTACTCCTACCATTGTACTATTTTGCAAATTATAAATTAAGGGTAATCTTTATAACTAAATAGGTAGTTCTACTAAAGTCTTCCACATTTATTCTTCAAAGTTATAGGTACATCTGCTCCAAAAAATATCATAAGCCTCTAAATATCACGATTGCTAGGAAACAAAGCATTAGCATAAGGAGTATACCTTTCTTTAAAAAGAAATCATTACACTTTAAATGCCATAATTATGTAGTGAAGTTCTACATAATGGTACTTCAGACACATGGTATTAACAACTAGTCACTACAAAATTTCCAGTTAATGCAAGTGAACACAACAAACCAGCTGGACTCAGCAACCCCTCTAAACTCCTTAAAATGAGTATAAATAATTTTAAAACAAATGAACAAGAAAAAAAAAGTATAAACTACATAATGGCAACAAGAATAGATGACAAGACAGTATCAGAGAAGCTAGGAAACGGATTGACAAGTGATAAAGGACTGACTTGACCTGGCCTGACAAAGCCAAACACTAGAGCAACGGAGGAGAACACTCAAGTGGCAGCCATATTTACAATGGGACCCAACTCCCTCATCAAAGACTAAGGAATTGTTGACACCTGTACTTCCTTGAAAGTGGAGCTAATAATAGAGCCTCAAAAAGGAGGGCAGGTTCAAAGACTGCATAAAAGCTGTTCGACTCCTATGTTTCCCTCTTCCATCTGTGTGGCCAGATAACTGCCTTTTCCTAGCCTGGCACAGTCTGCAAAGTCATTGCCTGGAGAGGGTAAAAGACAGGATGTGTGGACAGCAGGGCTACTGTACTGAAATGGGAGTACATATTACATAATGAAAAATTACATATTTAATACATAATTAATAATTACATATTAACTACTGAATCCGGTGCTTCAGAGTCGACTGTGACTCATGGAGACTATGTGTGTCAGAGCAGAGCTGGGCACCACAGGGCCCAGTGGCTGATTTTCATAATTACATCTCCAGGTCTTTCATCCAAGACACCTCTGTGTGGACTCCGCCCTTTGGATTGGCAGCTGAGTGTGCTAACATTTTGTACCACCCAGGAACTCTTTATGAAATGTTGAGACAGCTTCCTTCTCCTGTCTTTCAATTACCAGGCTTCTACCCTCATGACAATAGCAAAGCTTTCTCTTGTATTGACCAGATTGTCCAGAGAAAATAGGAAATATGTAAAAATACTGAAATCAGCATTCTATGCCCCAACAATCACCCTTTAGTGAAGCTAAAAGTGAAAGGCAACAAAGCCCTATATGCACAAAATCCTCAATCAACTCATTAGTGCCCTACTCTTCAGTATGAACAGACACCAAGGATATATAACCATTTCAGAAAATGGAAGACAAAACTAACAGAAAAATTCATTTTGGGGGCAACAAAAAGTACACAAGGAGAAAAAATGTCAAAAAGTCTTACTAACAATTTGAGAGCTAAAACAGTACATATATGAAATAAAAGCACGATGCCATTTTAAAACTAAGCAATCAGAAATAAAAAATGAGATACTGAAAATTAATGCATAGTTTAGTTTTGGTTTGGTTTTTGGTTTTTAGTTGAAATAAAATATCAATAGCAAGTTTGGAATTTAAAAATTTCTCATAATATAGAGCAAAAGAGATGGAAAAACAGTACAAAAAGAAGATAAGAAAATTACAGAATTAGTCGAGTCCAACTTACAGCAATCCCCATTGTGTTTCCAAGGCTATAAATCTTTACAGAAGCAGACTGCCTCATCTTTCTCCCACAGATGGCTGATGGGTTTGAACCACCAATCTTGGTTAGCAGCCAAATGCCTTAACCAGTACACCACCAGAGCTCCTCCAGAATTAATAAGTTGTTGTTACGTGCTTTCGAGCTTGACCTGAATCATAGTGATCCCTCCTTGCGTTTTCGAGGCGGTATCACTACGGAAGTAGGATTGCCCAACCTTCCTTCCGAGGAGTGGCTGGTGGGTTTGAACCGCCAGCCCTCTGGTTAGCAGTCAAGTGTCTTAGGCACTATGCTTCCAGAGCTCCTAGAATTAATATAGAAGGACTAATATCCACATAACCAATTGTGGGAACAAAATTACTAAACAAGTCACAAAAACCACCCAGTAACTAACAGACATGAATTACAAGATTAAAAAGGCCCACTAAATTCTAAGTATAATGAGTTAAAATAGATTTTTAAGCAAGATGAATCCCTGTACAATTTTAAAACAGATCCCAAAGCTTCCTGAAGAAAAGGATAAAAAATGAATGGGATTAGACTGTTAGACCCCGGGAGCTAGAAGACAACATCTGAGAGAAAGTGATTTCCACTCTGGAGTTTTGTATCTAGTCAGATTATCAATTATATATGAGAGAAGAAAAAAGTCTTTTTCCGTGCATGGAAGACCTCAAAAAATACATCTCTCACACACTACCCTTTCTTAGAATCTACTGGAAGATTAATTCTGACAAAATGAGGGAAAATATGTGAAAAAAAAAAAAAAAAAAGAAGGAGAAATAGGGTCATAGAAAAAGGGTACTCAGTATAAAAGAAAGGCAAAGAAAATCCCCAAGATGATGAAATAGCAGCTCAGAAGTTCCAAGAATCATTTCTCAAGAAGATGAAATTGATAAATTGCCTAATATATTTTAATATACTAAAAGGATATTAACATAATGTGGGAGAATTTAGCATTTAGTGGTAGGTAAACAGGAAAATAAGCAAATGAAAAACTAAGAAAAATAAACAAATGAAAATGAGACAATTATTAATTCCAGAAAAAATGAAAAGATCTACAGGAAAGGCAAAAATGATTATAATACACTATGTTACCTGGCCACAAATGTGGTTTACATAGTCATAATAATGTAAGTACGGAATATAAATCATTGGTGTTCCTATCACTTACTGGGAAGATGGCAATAGAAAGTATCAATGTGGGGAGCTGAAAAAGGGGTATATGCATGTAGGGGAAAATAAACTAAAAACTCAACTTCCATAGTGGGAGACCAATATATTGTTCAAAACTATAAAATCTAGATGTAGCAATATAAGCACTTTTACTTACAAATGTGGAAAGCAATTACCAAAGGAATGGGCTAAAATAATTTAAAGTGATTGCTTCAGGAAAGCACAAATGGGGGGAGGAGGGGTTGTGGGTTTGCCATTGTTTGCAATTGTAACTCTCATACAGATTTTTTTGCTCTTTGAACTTTGTGTACATTATTTCTTCGCTTTGAAAAACTTAAATATATATGTGTGTGTGTGTACACACATATATACATATATATATATTTTTTTTTTTTTTTAAAGAACTGATTATGACACAGACCAGTATCTGAACAGTTAACAGTCCTCGAAGCTTCTATATCATTCCTAACTCTCTTTGGCAAATTCAACAAGAATTTTCTTAATCAAGGTCATGTGAGTTTTTCTGCCCCCTCATAACAGAGTTCCTCTGTTTGTGTCTCAAGTCTATTTTTGCTGGTTTGTTGAAAGCCCAAGTTAACATGATGGATACTATAAATGATTAACATTATTGATACTCAAACCAGAAAAACCAAACTCACTGCCATCAAGGTGATTCTGACTCACAACAACCCCCACTGGGTTTCCAAAGCTGTAAATCTTTACAAAGCAGACCACCTCAACTGTTTTCTGTGGAACAGCTGATGGGTTCCAATCATCGACCTTCTGGTAAGTAGCCAAATGCCTTAACTACTACACCACCAAAACTCCTTTCATTGATACTATAACCAATTAACTCCAACTCATTGTGCAGCTCCTGAATCCTGAGAATGTGTTCTTAGCTTTAGACCACCAGAGCTCTTAAGGCAATAACAAATAACACTGCCTCTTTTCACTGATTTTTAAGAGTTCAACAAAATCTAATTTATATGTCCATAAGATATCTTGTCAGATAATCACAGGAACACTAATACGAGCAAGCACTAAAATCAACAAACCAGTTGGAGATATTCTCTCATGTTCAGAAATCCTGCATCAGAACTTTTCTATTACATTTTTCTCTCAACCATAACCAAAGAAATGACTCAGGATTACCACTAAATAAATGTGGTTTCTGCCATCAGTGCTATTTTCAATGGAAGTCTCCTACACAATTTCCATGTCCCTAAATTCTGACACAGATTATAAAGGTAAACCTCTATTGAAAATTGATCAAATTAGAAAGAAAAACACACAATCAAGAAGGCATTGCTCTATGAAAAGTCTTAAGCTTTGCCACAGTCATTAAAATAAAGCCCATCAGATAACTCAAAATTTTAAGAGTGAGGCACTCTGTGCCTAAAATCTAAAATGTGTTCTCTTTCTCATTTTAGAGAGCACCATATGGCAAATTATGTTCTCAGGAAAAGAAACAAACTTACCTTTCACAAGCTCGGACAGTCCACGCGGCAATTATCCACAATGAGATACTAAAAACCAAGAGTACAGTTCCTGGGCATATAGTCATTAAAGTCTTCATAACAAAACGTGTATTGAAGTTTATCTTATTAAGTGCTCCAATGCTTCTAGAGGAGGCATCAGTGAAAAGTTTGCTATGTAACAGCATGACTCTGGCAATCAAATAGAGTCTTAAGAACATTGGTATAGATAAAATAATATCCACATCAGCGGTGGTTGTGGATGGGGCATAGGAGAAGGCAAGCCGGGCTGTCCATGTGAACGTATAATTCCCAGGTATGGGATGAATAGCACACACCAGTATTTCCAAGCAGATGAAGAAAATACGCTCATAAGTCATGGCTATTCTCCAGTCATCTGCTCCATTGTCCACCATGAACAACTGAAAAAATAAAGTAGAAAATAGCTTCAGTATGGCATGAATGGTCCACAAGGGTTAATGCAGATTTTTAAATTATACAACAGATGACTTTTAGCAATCATGGCAAGCTAAAGGTTGTAATTTTAAAATGCTAGCCAGGTACACTGTTTTTAGAAAATAGAATAAATAAATGGAGAACTACATTTTGTAAAAATTAAAATAAAAACTTGCTACATGGAAGCTGAAATTATTTTGGAGTCCATGCTTCTGGACAATCATATAAGTAACATCATTTTAAAATAAGGGGCTTGGGCCTATCAGTAATAAGATCCTCCTACAATGAAGTTAAAGATGAACTTGCTGTGGAACCCGTTATCCTCCTCTTTAAGGGTCTAGATTTAAGCCCTTACTCAAATCTAATTATATTCTCCATGAAATCCATTAAGAGTGTCTCTGAAATCAGTTGTAATCTATAATGTAACAACACATTCTTAAAGGAAATCTTATTCTTGGCTTCAGAGAAAACCACAAGAGACCATAGATGAATATGGTAGAAACATTTCTTCCAGCTTTCCCACACCTACAGTATTTTCTATCTCCTTTCTTCTGATCCCTCTTAGCCTTTCCTTGGATTACTATTTGTCTTCAGTCTTTCTTCTTTTAAGAAGGATTCATTTTTCTTATTTCTGTCATTTTTTATACCACACACAAAGGGGAAAAAAAAAGACAGAGAGAAAAAGTGAAAACACTAAGGAGTAAGAAGCTTCCCTAGCTATTCTGTTAAACAAGTCCAAGCCCTAGAAGTCTGTAAACAGCCAGAGGCATTTGGAAGTGTGCCTTGTGAGGGCTACTGGCATTTAGGGCCAGGAAGCAAGGGTGCCAACCATCCTGAGATGCTGGGAGAGCTCCACACCCAAAAAAAGCCTGTCTACTCAAAATGTCAGTAGTGCTCCCCCACTGAGAAATAGTACATATTCCTTTCCTTTTGGTAAGCAGCTGACTTAAGTAGAAAAAATGAGATGAAGGCAACCCATAAGGGAATGGCATATTCTCAGGCAAGCGAACTGCAAGGAGCAAAGGAGGTTAGCAGAGCAGACTTTCCACACGGTTGGAAGTAGGTAGTCTCCTGCTGTGGAGTCAGGAAAGTAGTTTTCCTACTATTCAGATTGTTACAAATTCCCATTTAAGGTTAATTATTCTGAAGTTTATAGCTACTTCCCATGCTATTTTTCCATGTGGTTTCTGCCATCAGTGCTACTCTGAAAGGACAAGAATTTGATAGCAAAAACTGTCACATCTGTCTAATACTTCAAGGAGATGGAGAACCAACAGATTCTCTCATAATAACCACATAAAAATCTGGATAAATTGTTATAATAATATAATGGCTTTATCATAACTTTTCATCAAAGTGACAGATGCTCTGGCAGACAATAAAAATTCTATTTTTCCAGTTTACTAGTAAAGTAGAAGATCATAAATAAAGCAGACCAAGTTGACTATAGAAATATTCTTATTCACTCTCACCATTTTCAATACCACGTTGGCATAAAGGATTTCAGTAATGAGGACACACAAAAGATTTCATAGATATAGTGATAGATGCCTTCTAAATTTTTTATCAGTGAACATTTATTGAGTACTGTACAGCTCTAAAGGAATGAGACTTAAAGTTAATATGTTTATATCCAAAAGAATGGGCCCCAAAGACTAGTTACTTGGAGAGTATATATACTTTCCAAAGATGCTGTCATTCTTCTCTTTGAAGAATGCTTGATAATAAAACTAGTAGTGTTTTAAATTCATATTTTAGTTTCCACCAAAAACACTACTACCCTGCTTGAGCATCTCCTTTATTTACCAAACTTGGTGCAAAATGACTTGGCAGTTTACAAAAATCAAATCTACCCCCCAAAAGGGCTAAGAATCACCAAGGCTCCAGATAATCCAAAGGCGTGCTGAAGATTCTGAGCACAATTCCAAGCAAGGCATTTTTCATACCATTCTGGGCAATGGCAGCATACATGCAGAGTAAGAACCCTCCCAGGTAACTGGTAAATAAATAATAATTTGAATACATAATTCTGGTACACTGCTTCCCAAGGGTCTCCTACCTTTTCAGGACTGGCCCTTCTTCCATGACTCACAGCACATGTGCTCTTCTCACCTCACTCAACTCTCCAGGATCTCAACCTTCTCTTTTCAAGCCTTTTTATTGCTTCCCTCTACTCCCTCCCCTGACTAGACTCTATTGAGTCACATCATTTCAACCATTATCTCATCACCACATGCTTAGCCACCTCAACTCCATTTACCTTTTGGGAGCCTGTCCAGAGAATTCCCAACCTGGACCTGATGTACAGACTACTATAGTGGAACAGGGTCACCCTACACCTGTACCTTGAAGCTCAGTTTAGCCCGCAGTCTCACCCAGTGATGCTCCCCATCCCTCATAGCATCTGCTCTGAACAATCATCTCTCTCCTCAAGGGCCTCCTTTGTTTCCTTATCTGTCAGAATCCATTTCCTGCCAAGTAACTCTTCTCTTTTATATGAATAACTTTTGCTCCACCTGTGTAAAGCTAATGTTACACCAATATGCAGTTCTCTTGCATTGAAAGCCTAACTTTTCTGCCTTCTTCTCAGTACACAATCAAGCTCACATCTCTACCATTCATTAAATATAAAACGGCACAAGCAAATGAGAACCTCCATTAGCTTTATATCTGCCCTAGATTGTGGTTATTTCCTTACTTCTTTTTCACCTTCCAACACACTTCATCTGTTTTTCTCTATATCACTCAACCAATACTACCCTTGCTAAGGTCACTAAAGATATCTTAATTATGAAATACAATCCTTTGTGTAAGAACTCCCAAATCTAGGTGCTTACATAGGAGAGACTTCTTCAGTCCACCCTCCATTTTGTATTGTACTAAGAGACCAGAAAAATAAGAGGCACTCAAGCCAAGCTCACAGCAATGGGTTAATCTGCACTGACACAGGGAGGATGGGGAAGAGGGGAGGCAAAACTGTAGCTACTCTCAGAAAGAATGGTTTTGCACAAGCTGTCCATATCCTTGAAAGATAAGTAAAAACATTTTTGCAAAATGTTTACATAACTCCAGGACAGGATGTCTACAGATTAACTGATGTGTGATTTATAGTTATTAATATATGGTTATTATTTCCCTAAACTTCTCCTATATAAAAGCCCCTCTAATTTTCTGTACTTTGTAGCAATTTGTAATTTTGCAAATTTTTGCCCAACTGCAGTTGTAATATCCATCAATAAATCACTGTGCTTGAATTTTTCAGAGACTTGGTCTTGCTCCTTGACATTTTAGTGTCAGAATTGTGAGATTCAAAGGTACATTATCTCCAGCAAGCCTTGAGAAATTGAGGACACAGAACCTTTGGTACCAGATCTCTCTGGACCCACTAGCAGGTCAATAATCTCTTGAATCTTGAGTCCACTCTCCTTTGCATAGAAGCTGTTTGAGACTTATTGAAGGATCTGATCTTGTTTTATTCTTGCAAGAATTTACTTCCATTAGTGCAATAGTATGGAGATCTGGTGGTGTGGTGCATAAGGCATTTGACTGCTAACCAGACGGTTGGCAGTTCAAATCCACCATCCACTCCATGCAAGTCAGATGGAGCAATCTACTTCCAAAAAGATTTATTACTTCAGAAACCCAAAAGGGGTTGCTATCAGTCTGAATTGACTCGATGGCAGTGAGTTTGTTTTTTTTAAGTGCAGTAATAGTGGCTCTGGGTTTTGTGTAAAAAAGTGTCCTAGAAGTTTGTTTTGTTTTGTTTTGTTTTTTGTAGGAACTCTGGTAGCGTAGTGCCAAAGGCACTTGACTGCTAACTAGAAGGCTGGTGGTTCAAACCCACCAGCCACTCCTCAGAAGGAAGGTTGGGCAATATACTTCCGTAGTGATACTGCCTCAGAAACCCAAGGAGGGGTTGCTTTGAGTCGGGTCTGACTTGACGGCATATAACAACAACAGAAGTTTGTGTACTTATGGAATCTCAAACTCTGTAAACTGCAAGGCAAATCCCACAGTGATCTCCATCAAGATTTTGTTGAGTCTGGGAATCCTAAATGTTAGACAAACTAAAACCTATTTGAAAATGGGTGGCATAATCTCATTAAAGAGAGTCTGGAAAATGCATGGCCACTTCAGGGTTCTTTCAAATTATCCAGGTTAAGTTTTTTGTGTAGTAAATCAGAAAGAAAGAAAAAAAATAAATCTCCAGAATCAAACAGGCCCATGGCGACACCTATCTTAACTAGTATTTTAAAGCTTCTAGAAAACATGGCAAAATAAACTTGTTTCCCTGAAGGAGACTGCTTCTAAATTAACTGAACAAAACAAGGAACCACAGTGTCAAAATCCTGAAGCTGTTCCCTCTGCCCCTCCATTGGCAATTTCTCTATATTCCCCTCTGCCGCCTTATTCTTCTGACAATGCTCTGTCTGAACTTCCCTTTTTCCCGAAAGCACCAACTGAGAATATAAAGCCTATTCATAAAATGCCTTTTAAACTCCATCCTACAAGCTCCAGGATGGGTACCAGAGAAACAGCTAATGATGTCAGTATATCCTACGTTCTTTGGACTCACAAAGAATTACATAATATTGTAAAGATTTGCCAAAATTGTGCAAGGACCTTTATAAATGTGCTTGTTGTTGTTGTTATATGCCGTCGAGTCGGCCCCGACTCATAGCGACCCCTCCTTGGGTTTCCGAGGCAGTTATCACTATGGAAGTAGGATTGCCCAACCTTCCTTCCGAGGAGTGGCTGGTAGGTTTGAACCACCAGCCTTCTGGTTAGCAGTCAAGTGCCTTAGGCACTATGCTACCAGAGCTCCTATAAATGTGCTAAAGAATTAAAAAGCTTATTAGTTTGGTTACCAGATTTATATCAATAATTCCACATGTTAAGAATGTCCAAGGCAAATAAACTAATGGCCTTACAAGTACAGAATCCTAAGGCACTTGACTGCTAACCAGAGGCTGGAGGTTCAAACCCACCAGCCACTCCTTGGAAGGAAGTTTGGGCAATCTACTTCCGTAGTGATACTGCCTCAGAAATCCAAGGAGGGATCACTATGAGTCGGGTCCAACTCGACAGCAAAACAGCAACAGCAACCAACAAAGTAAATCCAAGCCCTATAGAGGCACTAAATCTGGTACTTACATTTAGTGTAAGAAACCTGAGCATTAAAAAATAGACTGGTATAAGTTAAAGAGGAGCTCTGGTAGCATAGTGCATAAGGCACTTGACTGCTAACCAGAAGGCTAGTGGTTCAAACCCAGCAGCCACTCCTCAGAAGGAAGGTTGAGCAATCTACTTCCACAGTGATACTGCCTCAGAAACCCAAGGAGGGGTCACTCTGAGTTAGTTCGACTTGACTACACATAACAACATAAGTTAAAGAACAAACAAAAAAACAATCTAAACAAGAGGCTCAAGTTTCAACCAATTAGCTTAACATCCTTGATAAATGAGCCTGGATTTCCCCCTCCCTGGGAATGCTGGTATGAGGTTCATTTCCAAAAAATGAGCTTAATATACCAGGAAGTAATTTGGAATTTCAGTGATCACTTTGAGAAAATGAGTTTTCAACTGCTCTTTTTCCTTCCATTTTAGAAAAATGAGTTCTCATTTGTGTTATCTTTTCTTTCCTCTGGAAAACTTCTGTTTAATGCTCAGGTTTTGTCAATGGGTCTGATATCCCTCCATCTGAGACTCTGTGTGGTAGTTAAGGTTGTGTGTCAACTTGGCTGGGCTTGGTTGAGTGGCTGCGCAGCTGGTGACAGTTAATCCCCATGATGAGATTGGCAATCAACTCCATAGTGAGCTCTACCACAAGCAGCTAAGTAGCTGCTTTAGGGATGTGGTCTGTTTCCTGTATATAAGCAGCAGCTTTGGGAATGGTCTCTAGCTTTTGGCACACTTGAACCCTGTATGTAGCCAAGTCATTGTTCAACAGCCTGCCATGCCCTGCCAATCTTGGGATTCATCTGCACTTGAATTAATAGCCTGATGTGTGGTTTGGTTTAGTAACATTGGAATTGTGCCTTTTTACTTGTCAAGCTTGGGCTTTTGAGCCTCAGCAGCCAGAAGCTGTGTGAGTGAAGAAAGCCTCCAGTTTCAATGGGCCAGAAGCAGAAGGCAGAGCTGAAGCCTAAGGTTGAGGGACTCCCACCCAGCCCCTAGAGGTTGGCACTTTGAACTGGGACTTAAAGCCTCCAAAATTGTAAGAGAATATACTCCTGTTTGTTCAAGCCATTCCATTTGGGGTATCTTCTGTTAGAGCAGCACTAGGTAACCATAACATTCCAGAAGTTAGAAAATCTATCAAGAACCTGTTTTCTTTTGTTGAATTAACTCAATTTCAACAACAACAAAAAAAAATTGCTATATATATTTTAAGAAATTAGATACCCCATATGTTTGTCTTGTGTAGTATTGGATAAGCCTGGTTTTTGAGCTGGCTTCATAGACCAGTGAGTTTATATATTTTTTCTGCTCCATTTTGTTCTAAGAGCTTGTCTCTAGTCTAGAATGTTGTTTCTGCCTTATATGAAGTTAAAGATGATGCTGATATTTTTTATGGGACTGTCTAGAATCTCAGTTCTTTTCTCTTTCAAGGAAGACTGCTTCTTGTGCCTGGGCTTTTTGTATGTATTCTGAAAAGCTTTAATATAAGTTAGTCTATTTGAAAAGTGCACTGAAAAAGATAAATTAACAAGGCCTTAAAAAGGAACAAATTATCCTAAATTGCTTCTCTAAAGGATCCTATAAAGCATGCAGAAGAAGCTAGGGTTATGAAAATATAATTTCTTACCTCCATATGGTATTAATTAAATTATAATGTTTCTTCAAAGAATTTACCTAATTGGTTTAATGATAATTAACCATTTGTATAAATTAGTCCTAATATTCCCAGGAATTAATAAAAAAACAATTAATTCTGACAAAAGTTATATATTAACCTTAAAAGCAAAGTATTTCTCAGTAACTTAAGTGAGATATTATAGAAAATACGTTTTAAGAAAAAGAAGTAATTTTTAGTAATGACAAGAAATGAAAGGCTCACGGGACTGAGAAAATTTAGACTCCTAGCCTCTGGCACTGAAAACACCCAGTGGAAAGCAAGAAAATAAAGTAAAAGGCCCTTCAAGACAAGTATATTATAAGCAGTCTTGATGATACCTTAGAGGATCCCTTTAAAAAATGCTGATAAATGTCCCTACCAAGATAACTAACAACACAGTTGAAGTTGCAGCAATAATAATAAGAAGAAATCAACTAAAATAAGAGAGACTGTCTCTATTACCAGGCAACCAAGTCAGACCTGTGCTGCTTCCACTTGAAATAGTGGAACTGTGGTTCCACAAATGACCGAGAGCTCTATTAACTTTTCCCACAGCTTCTGACCTTCAGGAGTAACTAAGACTAAGAAAATAAAGAGAAACAACCTTGCAGACAAGAGAGTTGAAAAAGCTCTTTCTCAAATTACTCTTATCATCATAAGTAAAGAAAGAGATTTCTCAAATTTGTTTATTGTTGACTCTAATGTTTATTAATTAATTCTAGAAAGACTTCTAAAGCATCAACAATTAGCTCAAATAGAAGAAACTGGAACTCGAGAAAGAGCTAAACTACTTACTAAGAAAATAATAAATGTTAAAAGGAAAATAATTATCTCTTGTCTTTCAAAACACCAAGGCCAACTTAAACATATATAAATGAATTATGATTAACTGATTCTTTTTATTACGCCACAGAGAAAAGATATCTTGAAACTTGTTTTAATAATGAGTATGTTCACTTTGCCACTTAAAACACTGTACTACTAGAAATATGCAACAAGGATAAGAAATTTGAAAGGTTTATTAAAAGAGAATTTATTTGACACAGTCAAAGTTCTTAATTGCTGCAAATAAAAGTTTAATTGGTTAATTTATGAAAAAAAATTAAAGCTTTAATGTCAAACAATAAAGAACTGAGTTTCTTGCTGTTAAGATAAAAATTCTTTAATGACTAAGTTAGAGAGTTAATTTTATTCTTTGTATAATCTACTTCTAAGGCAAAACTTCAACAGAATAAATTCCTGAATCTAAAAAGCTATGAAATATGTTAAAATCTTAACAAAATATGGTCAATCTTGATAGTCTTATTTCCTTAGTTTACTATTTATTCTATGTAATCTGCATAGGAGTCAAAAATTCTATGTCTCTGCATTTGTATTAATTTTTATTATATCTTAAGATTATTATGTTATATCTGAAGCTCTTTGAAAATAAAGTCAGTCATTATGTTTGGAGAAGTTTTCATCTAGAATTTCCTTTTAATTAACTTTATTTGGCTTTGCTTTACTTTTATATAATTCCCATCAAGTCTTTCACTTTATGGAATTATTAGTAAATGTTAGCCACAAACATTTAAAAATTGTCATTTGTAGGTATTTACCATTTTGCTGATTAACTGAAAACACTTGACCACCTTAAAAAACTAAATTGTAAGTTTTATCATGGTCTGAAAGCAAGAAAGAAGGAAAAATGACTGGTAAAAAGTTTTTCTTTTAGGAGAGGTGGGAAGAAAAAGCAGCTTTGTCTTAAAATTGAACGTCTGATTATGCTAGAATACAAAAGAATAAAAGCTAATCATGAGAGTACAAACAAGTTTTAGAAGGTCCAAAGGGAAGTAAACTTTGCTTGGTTTATTAATACCTGAAAATAATAAATTTTAAAAAAACAATGAAATGTTAAGAGAATAAATATGAGAAGCAGAAAGACAAAAGTAGGTTTAAAATAAAAGGAATTATGTAATTAGCTAACAGACCAGATAGCTGGGAAAAAAAAGTATGTAGGAAAAGAAAGTTTGTAAATGAAGAAAAGAAAGTCTGTGTAAGTGAAAAGAAGACAAAATACAGCTGAAATGAAAGTTAAAGAAAAGAATTAAAGTATTAGGAAAAGAGCATGAAAACAGTAAGATAATAGAAGACAGTAGAACAGACTACAAATCTAAGGATACTTTAAAATTCAGGTATTTATTAATATACGAAAATCAAAACTTAGAATCTGCTTCAGAAAATAAATGTTTAAGGTATGAAATTAAAAGCTAACATGGCTAACTTTGCTATAGCAGCTTCAGATAATTTATGATATTAAACTCAAAATTACCATGAGGGATGTGATTACTACAGACAAAATAAGTCATGAAAATAAAAAATAATATATTTTAAATATTTTAATGCACTGTCCCAGTGTATTCCAAAAAATAGACATATTTTAAATTTTCTTATTGATATCTGTACATCCTTAGAGAAACATGTTCATACAGTGCAGACCCTGAGTGCCCAATTATTTTGTTAGCTATCCCTATTATATAAATTTCTACACCTTACCCTTTTGGTCAAGAGCTCTGGTGGAATAGTGCCTAAGGCATTTGACTGCTTACCAGAAGGCTGGCAGTTCAAACCCACCTGCCAGGCCTTGGAAGGAAGACTCGGAAATCTATTTCTGTAGAGATACTGCTCCAGAATCCCAAGGAGGGGTCGCTATGACCCCCTTGGTCAGGCAGCAGAAACAAGAAACCGTCTTTAAGTGCCCTAATGGCCAGAAGCAGATGGCATCTGAAGCAGAAAGCTGATCCCAAGATCACGGAACAAGACTTCCAGGAGCTCACTGAAATTTTTGGACTTTGCTTTATAATTGTTATTCTTATGTTATTACTGTTTCATTATTGTGGACTTCTTCCTTACTTGTTCATTAAGAACACTGTTTAAGTTTTATATTTCTCTCCTTAATAATTGCTTCTAATGTATATTAGAGAAGTTACATTTGTGAAGCTGGCTCAATCAGTAGCTGATGCCAGCAATTTAACTGAATGTTATATCTATCATCTCCACCCCTTCCCCCAGACATGAAAATTCAGACCTTTAACAATCCCTGTTTTAAACTGCAGCCTCATACCTGACATTCCTAAAAATGTTGGTTCTTGGCTGGTTCCATTTGATAGACTAAATTGATTATTTTAATTATTATAATAATAGTCATAGAGTTTTTAATTAAATGTTTTATGAAATGTATGCCAAATGTTTGTACTCATCATCCAACGACACATGCTATGCAAAAAAGATCACGTACTTTAAAGAAACCACTATTCCTTAGAAAACAGTTTGTTTCTTTACCTTGGTTAGTGGCCCTCTCTACCAAGTATTTCTAATACTTCAGTCCTGCTCTACATACCTTTTCCTACAAAGATCACAGAAGTAGAGGCCCAATCTATGGCAAGGCAAAGACAAAGCATATGGTGCCCAGCTACCTTTATGGATAGTGTCTGTGGTCTTAAAAGCCTATCTCCAAAATAGACACCCAATGAAAAGACATAAGAAAAGTAAGTCCATGTAGAAGAAGGCACTCTTATACTAAAATCAAACACAATGCCATCGAGTTGATTGCAATTCATAGCAACCCCCACTGGGTTTCCAAGGCTGTAAATCTTTATAGAAGCAGACTGCCTCATCTTTCTTCTCGCAAAGTGGCTAGTGGGTTCAATCCACTGGCCTTTTGGTTAGCAGCTACATGTCTTAACCGCTACACCACCAAAATTCCTACTCTTATGATAAGCAAAAAACCAAACAAATTCACTGTCATCTATTGATTCTAATCAGTTCTAGTCCATTGTGACCTCCTCTGGGTTTCTGAGGCAGTAAATCTTTACAGAAGAAGATTGCCCAGTCTTCCTTCTGCGGAGTGGCTGGTGGGTTTGAACCACCAGCCTTCTGGTTATCAGTCAGATGCCTTAGGCACTGTGCCACCAGAGCTCCTTACTCTTATAATAGTGATCAGCAAATTTCAAAAGAAATTCTTAATCAAAAGGAGGTATTATGGGAGATTCCTAAAAATTTAGGTGTTTGGCATAGGAGAGGCTTCTGTCCAAGGTGCAGACCTAGTTCCATTTTGTATTATACTAACAGATGTGAAAAGTAAAAGACATTCAAGCTAAGCTTACAGTGTCGGGTTAATCTGCACTGACACAGGGAGGATGGGGAAGAGGGGAGGCAGAACTCTAGCTGCTTTCAGAAAGAATGATTTTGTAAAAAGCTGTCCTTATCCTTGAAAGGTAAGTAAAAAATTTGCACAAAATACTTGCACAGGCTAGCTCCAGGACAGGATGTCTATAGATTAATTGATGTGTGACTTACAGTTATAAATATATGACTAATGATTACTGTTTCTCCAAACTTCTCCTACATAAAAGCCCATCTAATTCTCCGTACTTTGGAGCAATTTGTAATTTTGCAAATTGTTGCCCAATTACAGGTGTAATATTCTCTTTAATAAACCTCTTTGCTTAAATTTTTCAGAGATCAGTCTTGCTCTTTGACACCTCCTATCTTAATTTTTGTCTTACTTGACCCTTCTGACATTGGTCACTCTTTCCTTCCTAAAAAAAAAAAAAAAATTATCTCTTCCCTTGGCTTCTGTGACATGGTGTTTTTTTCATCTGCTGCTTCTCTAAAGGGCCCATCTCAGTCTCCACTGAAGGATCTTCTTCCCCTCACACATACCAAGGATGCTCTTCTGGGGACCATCTTTGAGTTCTCTCACTCTATACCTTTCCTGGGTGATCTCATTCATGCTTTCAACCTCCACAACCAGATTTCTCCTATTCTAAGTCATTCTCCATCTTCTAATAACCTTTTTGAAATATAAATTAACAATCCCATTACATTACAGACAAAATTATAACTATTCAAAGCCTCTCCAGTGCCTCCAATATACATACAGTATGTTGTTGTTGTTGTTATGTGCCGTCGAGTCAGCCCTGACTCATAGCGACCCCTCCTTGGGTTTCCGAGGCAGTATCACTACGGAAGTAGGATTGCCCAACCTTCCTTCCGAGGAGTGGCTGGTGGGTTTGAACCGCCAGCCGTCTGGTTAGCAGGCAAGTGTCTTAGCCACTATGCTACCAGAGCTCCCACATACAGTATAGGTATGCACTAATCTGCATTCTCAGTAAACACGACATTTATAATCTGGTTTTGCCTATCTCTCTAATCCCATAGCTTGTTACCCTCCTACATTTCCCTATGCATGGATTATAATGAATTGACAGGTCTCAGAACAACCACCCTAAAGATGCTTCTATGTCTTTGTACATTTTGCTCCTATGGTCCAAAAGTCTGTCCACCTAACAAATTCTTTTATTATTATTTATTTATTTCATTTTTCCAGTGTTTCTTTCCCTCCCCTCCCATCCCTGGTAACCAACAAAGAAAGTTTCCTTCCATATATAAACTTTTCCTTGACTTTTTACAATAATGAACTAATACAGTATTTGTCCTTTGGTGATTGACTTATTTTACTCAGCATAATGTCCTCCAAGTTCATCCATGTTATGTGGTGTTTTGCTGATTCTACATTATTCTTTAGTGTTGCACAGTATTCCATTGTGTGTATGTACCATAGTTAGGTTATCCATTCTTCTGTTGA
The DNA here is from genome assembly GCF_000298275.1 of Orycteropus afer afer. Lineage (NCBI taxonomy): Eukaryota > Metazoa > Chordata > Mammalia > Tubulidentata > Orycteropodidae > Orycteropus > Orycteropus afer. The sequence continues at coordinate 1,010,736 of NW_006922149.1, read as the reverse complement.
TGGACAACTCACCTGGAAAATTCTTTTTCCCTAAAGACCAAACACTAGTCATTTCCTTTAGGACATTTTCCAAAGTGCCACTCATATCCAAAAATGTCCTCCTTTGTCCCACCGTGATCTCTGTATATGCCATTTATTGATGCTGTCACAGTGGACAGTAATGATTTCTTTATAAGAATGTTACCCTTACTTGTCTGAGTGAGGCCCCTTGAGGACAGGAACCATGTCTAACAGGGAGTAGATAATAAACGCTTGCTTAAGAACTACTTTGTTATTTCTCATTAAATACTATAATCACTGGATAGATTCTAATGTTAATTAAACATGCTCATTGAAGATGAGAATACTAAAGCATAATCTCAGTGAAATTTATGGTATTTTTCAAAATTATAGAGAACACATCCTATTCAATGCTAAGTCACTGCAATAACATAATTTTGCTATTCCAAAGGAAATTCCAATAACAGTCTTCTTCAGTCACTTCCTCAGAAAAAAAAAAAAAAAAAAATTACATAGTTGTTTTTAACTATCAGGGGTCTTACCTGGCAACTGAAATGATATATTTTGTTTTATTTTATCATAGTACATATTTCCACTCTAAAGGTGAGGAAGAAATATTTTCTTCTAGTCTCCATATAATCTCCACCCTCAATTGTTGCTCTTCATTTGTTCAGTAATTTATTTAATGAACATCTAGTGTACTGAATAATCACTATTTTCCAAGCACTGTGCTAGGTACTAGCTATGTAATGAGATTTAAAGCAGACATAGGGTCTCCCCCATGGAACAAAAGTCAAGTAAACAGACATAAAAGCATATTTAATAAAGTAATTAAGTCTTTGGGCATGCCATAAGGAAAACAAACAAAGAATGATGTAGAGAACAACAAATTGGAGGTGACAGCAAATGTGGTGATAAGGGAAAACCTTCAGAGAAGTGTCATTTAAGGGAAGGATAAGAGAAGAGATGGCCAGGTAAACAGCCACCAGAATAAAATTCTAGGCAAAGAAAATAGAACAAGTTCCTTAACCTTATAAAAGATTGTTGTTGTTGTTATGTGCCAACGAGTCAGACCTGACTCATAGCGATCTCTCCTTGGGTTTCTGAGGCAGTATCACTATGGAAGTAGATTGCCCCATCTTCCTTCCGAGGAGTGGCTGGTGGGTTTGAACTGCCAGCCTTCTGGTTAGCATCAAGTGCCTTAGGCACTACACTACCAGAAAGGAAAAAATTCTAAAAATCACAGTTATTCAGCAACTCATTTAATGTCAAGTGTTAAAATCCAAAAATAAAAATATTCTCATTACATTCTATATAATCAATGTAACATATGATCTATTTCAAGTTCACTTATAGGGGAATTAAAGTAATTACAAAATGACTGATATTAAAGCATCTCTATATTCATTTTTTATATTGATAGTAATAAGAGAAGACAGACTAGGGTGAAAAATATGACAGTTTAATCTGCTTTAATTCTAGAGCTGTGGTCAAATGATCTTTTCCAGAGGTCTAAAGTAGTTTATAGGCATAACACAGAACACGCCCTCAGGCTATGCTACCACACTCTTGAATAGTTCTAGGGAAACTGTTTTATATTCATTCAGGTAACCAAAATGCAACAGATTTCAAGCTCATGGTCTAAGATTAATTGGCAGTGACAGTCATCAACAGAAAGAAGGTTTGGAGTTTACTGAGAGGAGTCTGCTCCCATTATCAGGCCATCTTCTGGCACAGGGATTTCTGTTCAGTCAGCTCATGAGGGTGAGGAGCTCATGAGGACAGATGCCTCATCCTGGGTTCTACATGTGCTTTTTCCTCCTTCAGGAGGCTGCTTGTTCTTGAGGTCTGACTCGGTGCCTTACACATCTTCGATATCCTTTCTAGTTAAACAATCCAGGAAAATCCTCAGCACAAAACTGGTGCTCAAAATTTACACATTGAATAAAATAATTTCAGTCATGTGTTTGTTAAGAAAAGAAGTATGAATAGAATAGTGACAAAAACTCTGAAGAAAAAGCGTAATGAGAACTAAGTAGCCATGATAGATCTTAAAACAAATTAATCATTAAAATCATGCAGTATTGACACATTAATAACTTAGAAGCTAACGGAACAGAAAAGTTGAAAATAGACACAAAAATGCTGGGGATTTCATAATATCATAAAGATGGACTCTTAAATCAGTAGCAAAAATATAGTTTATTGAAAAATGATGTGGTGACAACTAAGAAGCCATGTAGAGAGCAATAAAGTTGAAACTCATACCCAACATACCAAGAAAAATTCCAAGTGTATCAAAGATTTAGATGTGAAATTGGAACTATTAATGTATTAGAACAAATCACCAAATCACATAAAAATTCCCTTGTAACACCAGAGAAAGGAAGACCTTTTAACTCTAACATAAACCCTAGAGCCTTAAAAAAAAAAAAAAAAAAAAGAAAGAAAGATACATTTGAGTATATTAAACTTTCGCTTTTTACATGTGGCAAAGAGAGAGGGAAAAAAAAAACTGAATTTGGGAAATGTTCACAACCCATATTACAATAATTTCCCTAATATATAAAAAGCTTTCTATATAAAATTTGCATAAAATATATACAAATTATTAAGAAAGAAACAACCTGATAGAAAAACGAGCAAAGAATACACAGAAAAAGAAATAAAAATGTCTCTTAAACCTATAAAAAAAAAAAGATGCTCAATCTCACTCATAAGAGGAAAATGCAGTGACAGATTTTTCAACTGTCATATTGGAAAACACCTAAAAGTTTTATCACATTCTATACTATATCTAAACCAAAACCAAACCCACTGCCACTGAGTCGACTGAGACTCACAGCAACCTCCACAGGGTTTCCAAGTCTCTAAATCTTTACAGAAGATTGCCTCATTTTTCCCCTGCAGAGCAGCTCATGGATTCAAACCACCAACCTTTGGTTAGCAGCCTAGTACCTTGTCACCATGCTACCAGAACTCCTTGCTAAACTATAAAGGTACTTACATATTGCAGGTGAGAATCTAAACCAGTTTAGCCCCAAATGAAGTAATTTATCAAGTAATAAATGTACATATTCTCTGACCACGCAATTCCAGTTTTTAGAAATGAAATTTGTCATGTTTATCTGAACACGTGATGAATAGTAAAAATACATGGTTATTTGTTATAGTATCACTTGTTTATTAGCAAAAGATTGGGAATAACTCAAATGCCCACTGTGGTAGTTATGTTTATGCATCAACTTGGCTGGGCCTGGTTGAGTGGCTGGGCAGCTGGTGGTAGTTATTCCCCATGATGAGACTGGCAATCAACTCTATGGTGGGATCTACCACAAGCAGCTGAATAGCTGCCTTTGGGATGTGGTCTGCTTCCTGTATATAAGGAGAAGCCTCGGGAATGGTACCTAGCCTATGACACGCTTGGACCCTGCATGTAGCCATGTCACTGCTCAGCAGCCTGCTATGCTCTGCCAACCTTGGGACTTAAAATGGACTTAAGTTAATGGCCTGCCATGTGGTTTGGTAAAATCAGAACTGTGCCTTTTTATTTGTCAACCTTGGGGCTTCTTAGCCTCAGCAGCCAGCACCTGTCTGAGTGGAGAAACACCTCCAGCTCTGGTGGGCGGGGAGCAGGAGGCAGAGCTAGACCTCAAGGTTGAGGGACTTTCACCCAGCCCCTAGAGCCTGGTACTTTGAACTAAGACTTAAAGCCTCCAAAATGTAAGAGAATAAACTTCTATTTGTTAAGGCCATCCCATTTGTGGTATATTCTTGTCAGAGTAGCACTAGGTAACCAGAACACCCACTAATAAGAAAATGGGTTCAACAAATTACGGATGTCCATAAAATGGAATACTATGCCATTTTTAAAGATGTGGAAGGTTGCAATCTTGCTATTTACTATTACAGAAAGATCACTAGTACATACTGAGTCAAAACATAGTGAAGAACAGAGCAGTTTGTATAACAGCAGAATTTATGTATTTTTAAAAGGGGTAGCATATATGTTTGTATTCATTATATACATAAAATATCTCTGGAATGATATTTGAGAAGTTAATGATAAGACTTGCTTTGTGGAAAGTGAGCTGGGTAGCTAGGGACTAGAGAAGTAAAGGAGAATTTAAACTATATAATATTTAATACCTTTCATTTTGAAATCATGTGAATAAATAAATATAAGTTAATAATAAAAATGAAGGAAAACAATTTTTTAAAAAAGACAAGGAAGATGAGATTCAATGAAATCATTAGGCATTTAAATACACTGCTTTGTCCATATGTGCAAAACTGCAAAACTAGAAAGCAGTAACTGATGTTCAGAATGACAAAACACAGAACTGAACAGACTGAATCCAATTTATAGCAAAAATATTCTGCTTACTAAAGCAAAACCTTGAACCATTACATTACATAACTGTTTTCAACAGCGTGAACAAAAACAAACAAAATTTCTTGGTCAATCTTTAAACCAAGGATTTACTAAAACCAAGGTCTTTTTTCTCATCCAGTTATTGAATGCTTCTTTTTGTAAGGTTTTGTGAATAGTAAAATTAAAAAGTCTCTCTTAGTTTGAGGAGGAACAGAAATATAAATGGAGGATTACAGTGGCACACACTAAGTGCCACAGCAGAGGAGTGAAGAAGACACTAAGGAAATAAAGGGGAGGCTGCATCAGCTAATAGAACCTGGTGCCTGGTCCTCCCTTCCACAGTGATTGCCCTGAAACTTTATACAATTCATTGCTACGAACTTCATTATTATGAACCTCCATGTGCAGTTTTAGGGCATTTAGGGGCTAAAGGCTCAAAACAAAACACAGAAATGTGTTTATCCCAAAGAGAGGTCCCTTACTTACAAAAAAAAAAAAAAAAAAGGAGTTCTGGTGGTGCAAAGGTTGAGCCATTTGTCTACTAACCTAAAGGTTGGTGGTTTGACTCACCAGCCACTCCGCAAAAGGAAGATGAAGCAGTGTTTCTGTAACAATTTATAGCCTTGGAAATCAAATGAGGGTCACAATGAGTCAGAATCAAGTCGATGGCAGTGAGTTTGGTTTTGGTTTCCTTAAAAAACTAACTTTCGGATGAATCGAGCAGAAAAACCACTACAAAGGCAAGACAAATAACGAGGTTTTGCTTTATTAAGTCACTGACAAGGCTTAATAGGCAGAGAAGACCACAATCCTATTCACAGGCCAGACTACTGTAAAAACAGTTTCAGTAAGATATTTCCTCTGAGATAAGCAGAGAACTGTAGAAGGAAAAAACAGAAGAGCTGCAGTCAGAATTCGCAGATCCTCGGATAATTGGGGAAAAAACAAACAAAGCTGATGTTTTTCTTTCCCTAGCCACTCATCCTGTAGCCTTTTTTTCCTATTTGGAGCCTCATGAACATTCCAGCAGCCCTGTGCACTTATGTTGCCCTGAGATTTTTCTGCCTCCAAGGAGGAAGATTTGAGAACTAAAACAGTAAAGTATTAACCACTGAATGTCTTGCTTCTCCCTGAGAGAAGAGAGTAGAGGAAATAACTCACCAAAAATGCAGGAAGCCAAGGTTCAGGTCCTAGATATATTTGTAACCTACTATACAAGCAGGATTCCTGGTGGCACAGTGGTCAAAAGCTCAGCTGCTAAATAAAAGGTTAGAGGTTTGAACCCACTAGCTGCCCTACAGGAACAAGATATGACAGTCTGTTCTATAAAAATTAACAGCTTAGGAAACACTGTGGGGCAGTTCTACTCTGTCCTATAGGGTTGCTGTAAGTTGGAACTGACTTGAAGGCCATGGGTTTTGGAACTATTATAAGAAGTCATTTAAACTTTGAGGACCACAGTCCCATCATCTAAAGGAAGGTACAACAATGAAACAAACATATCATGTGCTGTGGCCAACACCATGAGTTGGCTAACCCAACCATTCCCATCCCTCTTCTCTCCTGCCCATCTCCACTAGAGAGACTTGGAAAATAAAATATTCCCTTTGCCAGACTCATGTGCACCTTCATGTAGCCATGTGATGCAGTTCTGGCCTAAAGTCATAAGCAAACTGTTACTGGAAGATGTTTTGGAATGTCATTGCTTTTTTGGATAAAAAGGCCAGGTCATACTGGCATACAATTCTCCCTTCATTTCCTCCAACCTTAAATAGAAGCGATAACTGGATCTATAGCAGCCATCTTGTGACCATGAAGAAAAAGCCAAAAGAATCACAGTAATTCTGATCTAAATTTACGTAAGATAATTTAAAATTGGTTGCAGCAGTACATCAACAAGGAATTGCCAGAAATTCAAGTCAGATTCAGAAGAGGAAATGGAATGAGTGATATCACTGATGATGTCACTTGGATCCTGGCTGAAAGCAGAAAATACCAGAAGGATGTTTTACCAGTATTTTATTCACTATACAAATGTATTCAACTGTGTAGAACATAAAAAAAATTATGGATGACATTGTGAAGAATGGGAATTCCAGAACACTTAATTGTGCTTATGAGGAACCTGTACATAGATGGAGAGGAAGTTGTTCAAACAGAACAAGGGAACACTGCATGTTTAAAATCAGGAAAGGTGTGTGTTAGGGTTGTATCTTTTCACCATACTTACTCAATCTGTACACTGAGCAAATAATCCAAGATGGTGGACTATCTGAAGAAGAACACAGCATCAGGATTGGTGGAAGACTCATTAACAACTTGATGATATGCAGACGGCACAACCTTGCTTAACTAAAGTGAAGAGAACTTGAGGTACTTACTAATGAAGATCAAAGCCTTCGCTATGGACTATATTTCAAAATAAATAAAACAAAATCTTCACAACTAGACCAACAAGCAACATCATGATAAATGGAGAAAAGTTGAAGCTGTCAAGAATTTCATTTTATTTGGACCCATAATCAATACCCATGGAAACAAAAGAGGTATTACATTGAGAAAATTTGCTGTGAAAGACCTCTTTAAAGTGTTACAAAGCCCAGATTTCCCTTTGAGGACTAAGGTGTGCCTGATCTAAGTCACAAAATTTTCAATCGCCTCACATGGACGTGAAAGCTAGACAATGAAGACTGAAGAACTGTTGCCTTTGAATTATAATGTTGGCAAAGAATATTGAATATATCATAGGCTGCAAGAAGAAGGAACAAATCTGTCTCAGAAATATAGCCAGAATGCTCCTTAGAAGTGAGGATGATGAGACTGGAGAGATTTTACTTCATGTATTTTGGACATATTATCAGGAGAGACCAGTCCCTGGAGAAGGACATCATCCTTAGCAAAGTAGAGGGTTAGCAAAAAAGAGGAAGACCCTCAACAAGATGGATTGGTCCAGTAGCTGGAACAATGGGCTCAAGCATAGCAACAACTGAGGTTGGCACAGAACTGGGCAGTGTTTCATTCTGATGCACATAGTGTTGCTATGAGCTGGAACTGACTCAATGGCACCTAACAACAATTCCAATTGTGACATCTCAAGCCACAAAACTAGCAGCCACTCACCTTATCTGTCTAAGCTATTGTGAATTGGGTTTTGTGTTATATGAGCAGTTGAAAGTGTGCCTATATTATATACATTAAAGTGCTCGTAAAGATCTATAAAAGAGAAAGAATAATTATTAACTTAAACACTTTAAGGAGAGAGCAGCCAACTTGTGTGGAATGTATCTCATGTATTAGAATTTAAAGCACAATTACCACTGAGTGGTAGAGTTGTTTCTTGGTGGGTGGCTTTTGTTCATGGCTTTTAAATACCAACCAACTGCTCAGAATATCTGGTAGTATGACTCAGAGGAAACACACACACATTTTGGAGCCTCAGAAGCTTGGATTTAACTTCTGCCCTGACCACTTAACAAGCTGAGTGATGATTTTTCAGCAATATCGTAAACCTTAGTTTACTGAGCTACAAAATAAAATAAAATATTGTCAAAACCATATGATTATTACGAAGCAATCATCCACTCCACTAACATAGTAAAAATGACCCATGAATAAAAAATAATACTCTATGGACCCACAAAAGGGGCAAGTACATGAATTAAATGTTAACTTGATGATATTAAAATGGAGAAATTAGCCACGTAACAAGAAAGAATACAGACCCGACCAAAGTCAGTGTTGAAAGGAGCTCTAGAAATCTCAACTGTGCCTCTTTTTGAAAGATGAATTATTTCTGTATTTTAGATTTAACAGTTTCTGAAATTCTCTTCTTCTGACTTAGACAAGAGCTTTTCTACAGACCAAAACCCTAGAATCATATGCTAGGGTCCAGTGATTAGTCAGGTTATCATCAATCCATGTTCTGCTGCTCTTAACACCTACTTAGAATCTTAACCACTTTTCATGCAACTTCTTGCAACTGGGCCCATACTTTCTGTGTTCACTCAGCCATTTACATAAAATTACTTCTCAATGCTCTAGAAAGAGTAATTCTTTTTACTTCATTGGTCTCTCAACAGAACTGATCTCACAGAAAGTACTAGAGTATGAGGCTTATGAGCATGAGCTCCAAAGTTTACAGCTAAACAGATCTAGGTTAGAGTATGGTTCCACCACAGACTAGCTCTGTGACGTCAGACAAATCGTTTAACCTTCTTAAGCCTCAGGTTCATCATCTGTTGTTGTTAGCTGCCATCAAGTAGGCCCTCGTATCATGACAAACTCATTCACAATGGAACAAAACGCTGCCTAGACTTATGCCATTGCAATGATTACTTCTCAACTGGACCATTGTGACCTAGAGGGTATTCACTGGCTGATTTTCAGAAATAGGTTGTCAAGCCATTCTCGTTAGTTCATTTTAGTCTGGAAACTCTACAGAAGCCTGCTGAGCATCAAAGCAACTCTCAAGCCTCCACTGACAGTCAGTGGTAGCTGCACATGAGGTGCGCTGGCTAGGAACTGAACTGGGTCTCCCACCTGGAAGGCAGAAGTTCTAGTACAGAACCACCACTGACCCTCCCTTTATTTGTTAAGGAGGCCTAATCAGAGGACCTCTCTCAGAGGATTGTGAGAGGACTAAATGAGATAGTGCTCAACAAATATTAGTTAGTTTCAAAATAAGTGTTTCAGTATTGTGGCTATTGCCATAATAGTTGGTCTCCAATAAATGTAATCTTAACATAGGTGGAGTAAGAGTGGATAAACACAGAGATTGACATGACAGCCTGAAGCTACTAGAAGGATGAGAACCAAGGTTAGAGGAAATGAGAAGCTGGAACAAAATTCTTCCATGATCAGATTTTTACTTGTTTTCCACTGACATGTTTATTTTAATTGCCTATAAGTTATGGTAGGAGCTCTGGTGGTGCAGTGCCTAAGGCATTTGACTGCTAATCAGAAGTCTGGTGGTTCAAACCCACCAGCCACTCCTTGGAAGGAAGATGAGGCAATCTACTTCTGTAGTGATACTGCCTCGGAAACCCAAGGAGGGGTTGCTATGAGTCAGGTCTGACTTGACGGCACATAACAACAACAACACAAGTTATGGTAAGGAGCTCTGGTGGGGCAGATGTACTCTGTCACATGGGTTCACTATGAGCTGAAATCGACTCAACAGCATCTAATAACAACAACATGGCAACTGCTATTTTTGTACATATTTCTGACATTATTTTGGGCTCATTATGTTTTGTTCATTGCTTCTTTTTTTCTCTTTTATTGTTTTACTTTGAGCTACAAGAGGATATTAAAACATTTTCTTTTCCCTTACTGGCTTAAATATTACAAATTTTGTTTCATCTCTTTCAGTGATTAATATTATAATTTTAGCAAATCTGAATGTTTAACAATGTCTGAAGGTGATTAAAATTTCCATCCTTCTCCCAAGCAATACAGGACCCTTGTTGTTGTTGTTGTTATGTGCCATCAAGTCAAACCCGACTCATAGCGACCCCTCCTTGGGTTTCTGAGGCAGTATCACTACGGAAGTAGGATTGCCCAACTTTCCTTCCGAAGAGTGGCTGGTGGGTTTGAACCGCCAGCCGTCTGGTTAGCAGGCAAGTGTCTTAGCCACTATGCTACCAGAGCTCGGCTGTTGTTGTTGTTAGGTGCTGATAAGTTGGCTTCAACTCATAGTGACCCTATGTACAACAAAACAAAACACTGCCTGGTCCTGTGCCAGCCTCACAATCCTTGCTATACCTGAGCCCATTGTGGCACCCACTGTGTCAATTCATCTTGTTGAGGGTCTCCCCTTTTTGCTGACCCTCCACTTTACCAAGCATCCTTCTCCAGGGAATGGTTTCTTCTGACAACATGACCAAAGTAGGTGAGACCAAGTCTGGCCATTCTTGCTTCCAAGGAGCATTCCAGCTGCACTTCTTCCAGGACAGATTTGTTCATTCTTTTGGAAGTCCATAGTACTTTCAGTATTCTTTGTCAACACCACAACTCAAAAGCATCAACTCTTCCTTGGTCTTCCTTGTTCATTGTCCAGCTCTCGCATACATACGAGGTGACTGAAAACACCATGGCTTGGGTTGGCGTACCTTAGTCTTCAAGCAGACATCTTTGCTCTTCAGCACTTTTAAGAGGTCTTTTGCAGCAGATTTGCCCAGTGCAATATGTCATGTGATGTCTTGACTGCTGCTTCCATTGGTGTTGATTGTGGAACCAAGTGATATGAAATCTTTAACAACTTAAATCTTCAATACAGGACCCTGGGATATTTTAATTCTTATCCCCGTTCCTCTCTCTGTCTATATTATTGATGTCTGGTATTTTCCTTGTATCTGGCTTTTCAAACATTATGTTGATGAGTATAATTATTATAGTAATTTTTGTTTAGACTTACTAGCATATTTTCTTCCTTCTTTGCTGATCCAGCTTTTTATTTCTGGGTTCTGTTGTCTTTTTGTTACAGCACAGCTTTTAGTAATTGCTTCTGCTCTTAATCTTGTCTCCTGCTCAATCTTTATATATGAAAATATCTTTCACTTTTCTTACCCTGAAAGTTATTTTACCTGTGTGTAGACTTCTAGGCTGACCATATTTTCATTGAGAACTTTGAGGGCAACTGCAATTATTTTACATGGACTTTTATTTCACCAGTCTGGATAGTATTTCTGAAATTTAGACATAGGCATAATGCTTCCACACACATCTGCCTCTAAAACAAAGGCAGTTAATTCTTAGTCTTTGTTGAGGTCCGCATCATTACTTGAAACATGAAATTTTGCAAGGTGTCATAATGCAGTGATGGTCTTTGGTGGATGAGGTGGGTACAACCACTAGGCTGTTGAGATATATAAGCTTGGTTTTTCATTAAATGAGTTGATTGTTGGGTCTTTTCAGACTTTGTGTTTTTTTTTTTTTTTTTTAAAGTTTGTGTATGTGTATGTGTGTTTTCCTTCTGTCAACTCTTGTATACTGCTATAACTGAGCTACCTAAGTGTAACAAGTCTCTTCCCTCAATCATCTCTTTCCTTCCTCATTTTATTTCTCCTTCACTGAGTGCTAAGGCCCGAGGTAAGCAAACTTGCCAAGACTATATGGGTCTATTTGATGATGTCTCTGGCATTGCCTCTGTGTTCTTCCTAAAACAATTTTATAACTGGCTAAGTATGTGATGAGTAGCAGTATTACATATTTATTATGGGCACTGATTCTAAAACCAGATTTGTTGGGTTCATGTTTCAGCTTCACACTTTAGTATCAGATAACTCTGGCCAGTTTCTTAACCTCCCTGGGCACTCATTTCTATAATGAGGATAAAAATACTATCCACCATCTTGAGTTGTGCACTTTAAAGGAATTAATAAACAAAAGGGCTTAAAACAGTACCTGGCCCTTCTAACACATGGTGCATTAAGCACACTTTTAAACTGCTTTCAAGTTTCATCAGTGTGGAATTAGAGTTTGTAGACAATTGTAGTAAAAACTGTATTTAAGATGAAGAAAATCTAACTTGGACAAACCTAAACTAGAGAGCAGTCTATTTCTGTTACCACAGAGACACTGACTATAATGTGCAAATTCATTTAGATATTTGCTTTTACCAGAGAAGCAGGAGGTCTGAGAAGCCACTGTCATTTAAGATCATCAGGGAGTAAAGATGTGACATTTTAGAAATCATAATGTAAATTAGTGGGCAAGTGTTTATTTGCTTTATAAATATTTGATTTGCATTCAACTTTTCAGAACAGCCTGATGCCCCCATCATCAAATGATGTCCTGTAAGACCTGAACTTTAGCTTCAGGTTTTTCAGTAATGTGACCATGAACAGATTCTTTCAATCATCCATGCTTTAATTGAACTCGTTACAAGGGTAAATGAGAAAATAAATGTGAACTGGCTTTTAGCTAGCTTCTTAAGTGCTTAAAATAACTAAGGTGGTAATAATACATTTTAGCCGTATAGGAAAAACTATTATCATTTGAGATTAAATTTTTATAATTAAGTGAGTTAGCTCATATTTAATTATTTAATGGATTCAGAGCTTACCAGGTTTATTTTATCATATTTATGATTTATCCCCCACATCTACTTCCAAAAATCATTTGAGGATGCTGATCACAACTTTCAGGCAATTAAAATAAATATGTCAATGGAAAACAAGTCAAAAACTGATTATGGAGCAATTTTGTTCCAGCCTCTCATTTTCTTTAATCTCGATTTTCATCCTTCTTATAACTTCAGTCAGTCAAGTCAGTCTCTGGGTTCATCCATTCTAACTCCACCTGCATTAAGAATACATTTATTGCAGATGATCTATGCTTACAATACTGAAATAAGTTATTTTGAAACTAACATTTGTTGAGCCCTATCTCATTCAGTCCTTTTCCAATCATATGAGAGAGGTCCTCTCATTAGGCCTCCTTAACAAATGGGTCAGTTGTGGCTCAGTGGTAGAACTCTCACCTTCTTAAAAAAAAATCTGGAGATGGCAGGACAGAAAGCCTCTACTGTTCACACACTAAAAGCTGGAGAACCTCTGGGAATGAACACTTCTGAAATGTCAGAGCATCAAGGCTCCAAGTTAACCCTCACATTAATGGGCTGGTGGGACTTCTTTCCTTTCTCTTGTATAACACAAAAGTCTTATTGGAGCTGAAACTAGTGAAGAAGCTTTGAAAGAAGATAGTCACCAGAATGATTCCTCTGAACTACTCAGGGTCTTGGTAACCAGGAAAGTATCTCAGAAGCACATGATACAAGAACCCAAAGTCTAAGAACAAACCCCAAGAAACATTTTTTTTTTTTTTTTCCCTATAAACTTAGCACTCAAAGCTAGCTGGAATGGAGCATTATGAAACACATTAAGCCCAGTATGATGACAGTTAAGGTTATGCAAAAATGCCTTAAATTGTAGTTCAGTGTTTAATTCACCAAAACTTTCTTTAAAAACATCTTACTTTACTACTGAGCAGCTGCCATGTGTTGTTATGTTAATAGTTGATTTTCTGATTTCAAAAACAACAAAATAGATATTAAGCAGTAAGTCTGTCACAGTTAACCATGCTTATAATTGAAGCCAAAATCATGGGAACTAGCTGTGAACATTCACAGTGTAAGATCAGTCCTTCAGCACTGTTGTTTTTGTTTTTTTAATAAACATTATCAAATTACATTCTTTGAATTCAAAATCAGACAAATATTCTTTCAGTGTTCCACCAAAGGAGGAATCACCAGAGGGGCCACAACGAAGTTTGGTTTTCTCTAGTACCTACTTTAGGTTCCATTTTCTACGCCAATGCTACAAGAAATATACAGCCAGGAATTATTCCATGATCCCCAATTGGACCACTATAATAGTACCACATCCTCAAGGAAATGAAGGTAGAAAGTAAAAAGTCTATATATTTTCTTAAGAAAGGTTCTCTATAGAAAGGAATAAGCAACCTTGCTGATAAATCCAAACCAAAACCATATCCACTGCCATCGAGTTGATTCCCACTGGTAGCAATCCTACAGGACAGAGCAGAACTTCCCCATACCATTTCCAAGACTGTAAATCTTCATGGAAGCAGGCTGTCTCATTTTTCTCCTGAGGAGTGTCTGGTGAGTTTAACTGCTGACCTTTGGGTTAGCAGCCCAATGCTTTAAAAAAAGCACCACCAGAGCTCCCTTTTTGCTAATAAATCAGCAGTGGTAAATAGAGACCTTTCCAACTGCAAAAGAATGCCAAGAAACAGAAATAATGTATTTGCCAATATTTTAATCAACTATTCCTTTATCTGGTATTTATCATCACATATCCCTTCTTATATTCTATAAATGTATATTAGAGACACATAGATTAAGAATGATAGAAATCTTCTCTCAGTCTTTCAGATGGTAGGCATTTAAAAATTCCATATTTCTTTTGAACATATTAAATTCAAAATTAAGATATCAAATACCAAGGCCACTGACAAAATATGGGATTTGAGGATACATGATTTTTAAATTGGCAGAGAATACATAAAAATCTAATGAAAAGTAATATAATCAGAGAAAACAGTGTAATGCAGATTTTACACTCTAAAGTTTGCAGAGGTGATAGAAAAACTGGATAATTCTACTTTTTAAGTTCAATCAAATTTAATTAAACAAAGAATTTATTACCTATATCATGTGCCAGCTCCTAGTAGAGACACAAAAATCAAATGGTCCATGAAACCAAGAATGAAAGTAGTATATTACAAAAAAAGAATAAATGATGCAAATGCCCAAGGGTGCAGAAAGAAACCAATGGCACAGTTTGGCTTCTCCAAACAGTTTAGGATAGTTCGTTCTCTCTTTCTCTCTCTCTCTCTCTCTCTCTCTTTCTCTCTCTCTCTGTGTGTGTGTGTGTGTGTGAAGGGGAGGTAGCTGTTAACGAATACTGAGGTTGAAGAGATGGGAGTGAGAAGATCACAAAGAACCTTCTACACCATAATAAGTAATTTGACTTTCCTCTCACAGTATTTGCTGCATCCTTTGAAGATAAGGAAATCCTTAAGATCACTATCAGTTATATAAGAAAGATGAATATTTGTAAAATTCAGATATTTAACAATACAACCAAAAATTTAAGTGTTTTGTGACAAGGGACTAATAGATGTTAACGAAGAGAGAGGGAAACAGGAGAAGAAGGAAGGAAGGAAGAAAATGCAGGCAGGATGGAAATACAGGCAGGAGGGAAATGCAGGCAGGCAGGAAATGAAGGAAGGACTGATGGCTTGGCTATTCATTAAGCCTTCAGACCTAATAATTTTAATGACAGTAAAAAGGGATGACTATATGCATACCTTTAATTTTATGAGTTAGAACATTTTACCACATCAAATTCATTTCACATTTTTTACAATAAACTTTCTAAACTAGGGGTAGGTCTGTAAATGTAAAAAAATATAATACAATTTCTTTAATGATTATCTTTGAATTGAGTAACTTCTTTGCTAACAGAGTCATAATTTGAACAAAAAAAGTGGACAATATATATTCTAGATAGCAGAAAAGGAATGGCAACACAGGCTGCCACTCACTCTCCCCTCCTATACTCATAGCAGACATGATTAACCAGTCAAGGCCCCGTTCCAGTGCAGCCCTCTGTGTTCTTAATCATCCTATGTTCCACGTAGTTATAATCAATCTGTAGAAGTTGATGTATGAAAGGAAACCTATTAGCTATATGTGACTAGAAAAAATGCATGTCTCTTTCCCAAGAAACTAGCTTAGCTGGGTATGTTGCTACACTATGGAAATATGCTAAACGGAAAGTGTCAGACCTGTATTATGGGCTTAACATGAAAATCCCAGAATGGACTACAGTATGACACGGCCTGAGACAACATCCAGATTTTATTACAGTCATCAGCACACTTTCCTATCTTCTACTTCACTTTCATGGATAATTGAATATTGGCTTCTATCCCATCACCGTGGCTCTTTCTGAACCAACCCCTAGAGACGAATGAAAAAGACTAAATAAGACATTTTGTGGAACGATTAATTATGGATAAAGTTTGTTCTACCACTCTCCTTGAATCAACTGTAATGAACTGAAGGTAACATAATGTAAAATTCAGAGGAAAATAGCTCCTTCATCCATATTAAAGTAAACCAAATGTTTGCACATCACAGATTTTCAAGATATAGTTACTTTATTTTATGGCTATAACTGTCACAAAGAATGGTAAATTTTTATATTCCAGATAAAATCATAGCTAATAGTAAAGGCTATGTTGCAAGAAGATAAGAAAAGAGCCTTTAGATTTGAAGATCTGAATTTGAATCTCAGCTTTGCTACTCACTAGCTTTACAAGAATTTAGACTAAATGACACAATGTATACAGATGTACTTAGCACAGCACCTGATCACAGTAAGTACATGATAAATATTAATTACTCTGATGCATATTAATTACTTTGTCATTCCAAAGAATAGCCATAAAGCATGTAACAAGCCTGAATTTTAGCTCAACAATTTTCTCAGGAGTCAGGCCACTTTTGATAACCATGCTGGTCATCTTCTCTGCTCAATGCTATATCTATGCAAAAGTACTATGCTTGTTAAATCTTCCAGTCTCCTCCCTTTGCCTTGAACTCCTTTCTAAGTCCATATTTATCCTCAGACAGCCAATCTTTTAGTTGCTTTTTGTTACTGCTGTTGAAGAATGTAACTTTATCATTTCTCTCTAATCATTACCTTTATCACTGCATCTCATTTAAACTATATAAATGGGACAACAATAAGGAAATATAAGATCTACACATACAGATCCCATTGCAGGCAGGAGGCTCAAGTTCAGAAACAGATTTAGAGTAAGAAAAAGCTATCCAAATCTTTCTGACAACTGCATGAAATACAATTAAACAGTCCTTCCATTATAGCTTAACATCTGCACAAAATGGAAAATACCTTTCTAGGATACTCACTTGTTCTTATTAAGCTTATCTTTTATACTAAGAAGACCCAGAAAGAAGTTCTGAACATGAATGGGTCTAACTGCATGGGTTTAACAGAAGTAAGCTGGAAATCCTGGGCGTGGTCAATTCTGAAGATGGATATATGGCCACTACTGTGAGAGCAGATGCCATTCATTGGTCTGCTCTAGGTCAGAAAACTGCATGAATGTGCAAGAGGGGTAAAAGACTATCAAAGAAAAGGAACTACTGACCCTGTGAGGAAGAAGAATACCTATATCAGGTGACTTTCTCCTCTGTTAACTTTCTTTTTCTGTCTCTAACATCCAGAGAAAGAGGCATCCATTTCAAGAGCCTCAAAGCAGAGTTACTTGAGCCTCCTAATGTAATCATATGAACACAGAGAACATAAACACCAATGCATGAATAAATATGAGACTAAAGATTCACTATTTATTCCCAAAGGTAACAATAATCTCATATAGCTACATATGCATTGGACAATTCTGACTTGGGTTCAGGGTGGCGAATTTCCACTACAGAAAATAAGTTACTTCATTTGGTAAACTTCCCAAGTGGCTGTGCATCACAGAAAGATTAGAGGTGACAGCCAACTTGGGAGCTAGATATTATTGACTCCAGAGACGGTTACCTTTAAGACTAACTGGAAAACTCATCTTAAGAACCATGGAAGGCAAGGAGTGCTGTGCCGATTAATAAAGGGAAACAAACATATGCCAAAGTCTTGTAAGTTGTTACTTACTGTATAACCTTTGTGGAAGCTTATTTCTGAGCCATTATGGAAACATGGGAAGTTATTATATACCGGTGAGAATCTTAACCTCATTCGTACCTATTATTCACAGGATGATAATCAGTCACCCTCTTGCAAGTACAATTCTCCAGATCCATGACCTTTATCATTATTATTCCAGGTTAAAATGGAATCTGAACAACCAACAGATAGGTACCCACCCACTGGCCAGCACAGTCTGCAGCATGTTTGAGGCAATCTGGGCTTATCAAGAAAAAAGATAAGACTGTGAGATACCAGTACAACAAGGTATATATTGGGGTGAATGCACTGACAGCCATATGAAGGGAGTGATCTCCAATAGAAGGTCTTTCAGAGGCAAGGAGTAAATGATGCCACCAGAAGGGGAAGAAAGCATGAAAAATGCCAGGAGAAAAGAAGGGAATGGGAGAAGGTGCACTTTACGTGATATCCTCTGGTAGCAAGGTGAGGAGTCTCTTCATCAAAGAGTTCCAAAGGCAGCAGCACCTTAGGGTCCTGATAACTACAGGGTTTTTATCTTCTCTAGGGCTAGCAGAGGTCCCTGGGTAACACAAGCAGTTTGCGCCTGACTACTAATTGATAGGTTGTCAATTTGAACCTACCCAGACCACCACAGAAAAAAGGTTGGGAGATCTGCTTCCATAAGGATTATAGCCAAGAAGACCCTATGGAGCTCAGTTCCACTCTATAACACATGGGTTGTCATGGGTTGGAATTGACTCAATGGCAGTGTTTTTTTTTTTTCCTTCTTCCTCTTTTGGTTTAGGTCTAGCAGATATTAGGTGCATTTTTTTGGGGTATATAACACAGGCAGAATCTATGTAGCTAAACATCTACTTATTTGGCCTATTTTTCAAACAGTTGGACATATACAAATTTGATACAAATTTGAGTTTGGCACTGGCAGACTTTTTGGGCTCATGAGCCCCAGCTTTCTATGAAGAACTATACAAATGAAGGTCACTACATGGAGATCATTTTGGGCTCATTTATATGACATTGTCTAACACTGCCTAAGGCACTTGACTGCTAACCAGAAGGCTGGCGGTTCAAACCCACCAGCCACTTCTTGGAAGGAAGATAGGGCAATCTACTTCGTAGTGATACTGCCTCGGAAACCCAAGGAGGGGTTGCTGTGAGTCGGGTCCAACTTGACGGCACATAACAACAACAACAACAACATTATGCTATGATATATAATATAAATACAAAATACTAAATAAATATAAATTTAATATAGATTATAGGTGGACCTGGTAAAAATCCAAGTTTGGGAAGCACAGAAATGAGGCAATGAGAGTGTCATCCAAAGACAGAGACTCTTGAAAAGCCACCAAAAGAAAATGTGGTGATTCTAGCTACAGCTGGGGACTGGGAAGGGAGGTGAGGGAGGGAGGAGAAAAGTCAAGGTTCTTCACTGAGGCCTCGGTGAACAGTAGTGCCCTCCACTAAGACAGCAAATGTAAGAGGACAGAGGGGAGGTCTGAGGAAATGATAGGGTTAGGAAACACTCAGTGGAGGTCCCTGTGGGACTCCCAAAGGGAGTTTCTCAGTAGGCAGCCAGAAGCGGAAAAGATTATGGTATCTACATGAAATATAACTTTAATCACTAGGGAACACAAAATAAGACAAGTAATAAATTGTACATATAGCTGCAACTACAGAAAATACTCTTTATTGCTTTCCAACTTAATCTGTGACTTTTTGTGATAAAACACAGAGTTAGAGATTCGTCAACTTTGCTATAAAGCACTTCCTTCAAAATATAAAACAAATCGGCCTCACTTCCTGACTAAGGCCAACCACACCAACAGTGTCAAGAAATACTGTAAATCACAATCCAGCCTAGCTTCCCTGAGACTCTCTAGTTACACAGCCTGAGGGTCAAATAAGACCATCTCTCTTCACTGGTCTCCCTGAGAGATGACTCAGAACTCCGAGACTTCGGCTTATATTCCCAATGAAGTAGCTTCTACTATAGCCATTCTACTCACACGTCAAGATGTAAATCTAATTCAAATACATAATCCTAACTCAATTCCAGAAGTACAAGATCCTACAAAGGAGACTGAGTACTTGGGCCATAGCCATAAACAGGCCTTGTATCTACACAAACTATGCCTTTCCTACCTGGACCTCTGCCCACCACACACCTTAAAGTACCAAAAATAGGAGCAAGTAATAAAATAACTTTTGATCTGAAGGCAGAAGAAATACTTTTGTGGATGTTTCTCTCTGCCTTTGTTAATCATCCTGGTTTCTAACTCAGTTGTCAGTAAACAGTTTTTGTAAAGGGCCACAAAGTAAACATTTTTTTATTTTGCAAGCCATACACTCTGTGTCCCAACTAGTTGACTCTGAAGTTGTTACAGGAAAGTAACAACATAAGACATGCAAAAGAACCTGTGTTCCAACAAAAGTTTATTAGGCAGGCAGGCTTTGGCCTATGGGCTGTAGTTTAGCAACCCCACTCCAATCAAGTATTTTCTGCTTTGCCCAACTTCTCTGTTACCAGAACTGGGTTCAACCTACCAGTTGCCACTGACTTCGTTCTAACTCATAGTGACCCCATGTATGTCAAGTAGAACTCCACTCCACAGGGTTTTCAAAGCTGTAATCTTTTGAAAGTAAGTCACCAGGCCTTTCCTCACAGGCACCACTGGGAGGGTTTGAACCACCATCCTTTCCATTAGTAGTCAAGTGCATAGCACCATTCAGGGGATCGAAGAACTTCACTCAGGTATCTTGAAGCGTGGTACATTATCACCCCCTTCCCCACCTTGTAATTTTCCCAGGTCCAGCGTCCTTGCTGAGATTGTAGTATTTACTTAATAAATGATGGAAGAAGAAAAACTGAAGAAGTTAACATTTATTGAGAATGTATAATATCATGCTATATTCTTCATAATCATTCTCTTACTGAATCCACAAAACTGTCTAATGAGATGGATACACTTAGTATTTCTATTTTGCAGACAAAGAAAATGAGGGTGCTACAGGTAAATTTTCTTCTCATAGTCATGCTGGCTGAAGCCAGGCTTGTCTGCATGCAGGCAAAACTAGGGTTCCTAACTGCCACCTAGGGTGCTTCCCATTCACACACGTGGTGGTCTAGATAGAAGGTGTGCATCCCACTCTCTCCCCTACACTATCCTCAGGGAGGCTACCCACACCCTGCTAAACAGAGACTGGCCAGCTAGATGCTACCAGTCACCACCAAGGAAGGACTCTTCTGACTTTTAGCAGTTTAACATTCAATATAAAAAGGAATGCAAGTGCCAGACACTATCCAGTAAGATCAGAAAATGTTATGTTTATGCCTTCCTCCAATGACTGTAACACACCCAAGAGTATTAGAGATCATAACATATCCTTAGCATGTCTCCTAGGATCAGAGGCAGATCTGGAATTCTGATGTGGTTGGTAGTCTCAAAACACAGTGTGTGTTTCCCCAGAATACTCCCTAATGAAAACAAGGCTGGGGTGGCTGAAAGACAGACATTATGTAAAAACACTCTGTGGGGGCCTCAGAGAACACTGGGTATATAGAGGGCTGCTCCAGAGAAGAAGGACCCAAAGACAAATTTAAAATAAAGTCAATAAGATCATTTAAAAACCCTACTGATGTTTATGCTAGAAAGATTTGTAGTGTTTCATTGTCATTTCCTCCATTGTGTTTAAGAAAACAGGTAAATATCCTTAATGGTGTGAACCCCAGTGTGAATGCACATAGCTATATAATGGTCATCATTCATACCAACGCAGGAGAGAGAAAATGTAAGCAAATCAATAATAATACACATTCAGCCTAGGAATGCAGTTAGAGCACATACTACATGGTACCTAAGCCCATCATCTCCAGTGACAACCCTCCTTATCCTATTCATTTTCATTTGCCAAAGTTGTTTTTCAGATAATCAAAAAAAAAAAAAAAAGTTTCTGTGGAGCTAATTCGACTCATGGCAAACCCATATGTGTCACAGCAGGACTATGTCCCATGTTCCATAGGGTTTTCAGTAGATGATTATTTGGAAGTAGATTGCCAGGTCTTTCTTCTGAGGCATCTCTTGTTGGACCTGAATGACCAATATTTTAGTCAGTGGCTATGCACGTTAACTATCTGCACCACCCAAGGACTCCTCTCATATAACAAGATGTCCTAATTTGAATCTTAAAAATGAGCCCTTCATCTCACCTTCCATCACATGAATCCCTTGGCTATACCCCCTTTGCTCCTGAACAATGGTGCAGAGAGACCTCTCATGTTGGGTAAATGCTTCAAAGCAACTTCTCCTCCATGACTGCTCAGTGTGATATCTGCACAGGATGTTCTGACATGGGCTCAACGACCAAGTCCCAAACACATGTCCTCTTTCCTCCTGTGGCTAGTTGTATAAAACTGCAATGAGACACACCTGATGGATAAACTATTTCTAAATAGCTGTCACTGCAGCAATCTGTGTACACGGTATCAGACTAAGCAAGACAGTGAACATGACAGCGAGTGGAACACCCAAGGGACCCATTCCAAGATGTGAAGCAGAACGTGGCCCAAACTCAACAATGGCAAAGTACAGTTGTCAAAAAAGAGTAAAAGAGACTGTTTAAAATTAATATGCTGAGGGAAAAAAGAGTATAATGCAGAAAGGGGAGTCTTCTAAAACATGATATAAAACTCTATAAAAGTTAGTGAATTCCAAATCAAAGAAATTAAAGAAAACAATAGTTTTCAAATCTGCATGCAAGGTTGGTTTTCCCCCGCCAACAACAACAACAACAAAAAGATATTTATCATTATATCACTACTGATTATTTTTTAAGTCTGCCCAGATACATATTCATTACATATTCTCTTTGACATTGACAGATGAGAACAACAGTGATGTTCTTGACTGAAATACTAATTGTAAAGAAGTAAATTTCTAGTCATTATATTTTTCAACAATAGCATTAAAATTTACAATATTACCCACAAGCTCAA
This sequence comes from Orycteropus afer afer, assembly GCF_000298275.1. Taxonomy (NCBI): domain Eukaryota; kingdom Metazoa; phylum Chordata; class Mammalia; order Tubulidentata; family Orycteropodidae; genus Orycteropus; species Orycteropus afer. The sequence continues at coordinate 988,133 of NW_006922149.1, read as the reverse complement.
GCTGTAAGCTAAAGCTTTAAACCAATAGCATATTTAACATATGTCATATTTAATATATGACAAATATATCTTAAGCCACTCTCACTTTAAGAGAGACAGGAATTCATGCTCTTTGATAGAAATTTTTTTTTCCAAGTATAGGATTAGCCAAAATGCAAATTGGTCTATGGCAAATTTCTAAAAGTCAAGACTTTTAGTTTTTAATTATTCCATAAGTAAGTTCACAAAACTAAAGTTTTTAATCAATAGCTTGTTTGGGTACATATATACATGCATTAGATATGTATTTGAAAAAGCATAAGATGACTATTATAAATATTGATTACCATTTTTATGTAACATTATATGCATGCCATTTTAACATGTAGTCTAACCATTATTTTTCAATATTTTAAATAATATGTGACTCTGAAAAACAGTCCAATGGTAGGATATAATTTCCCCTTAGCCACTCAGTAAAAAAATTAAAATGAAAGGATTAGCCCTCATGTAGGCTATCATGACAGTAGATACTATTCTAAGGGACAAGAAAACTCCAAAGTCAAAAGTATAAGAAGAATATTACATTGCTTAGTGCCTCCTCCCAAAAACTCAGTATATTTATATCAAAACCAATATATAAACATTACATAGAATTTTTTTTTAAAAAACACTGAAGTTTCCTGATAAAGGAAGACTAGCTCAGTGACCAAACAATAAAAGCTACATACTTACCTAATCTCATTAGTCAAATTACTTGTAAGCAACCCTATCTTAACACTTCCTGGATAACTATAACAAATGAAAACACAATTGGTTTAAAATAATCAGACTATTGAAGAAGGCAAAGGACAAGCTATCAATGCAGAATATTTGCTCTTACAACTTGTCCACAAAATTCTGTTCAAAGTTTACAATGTCTAAATCTCAACATGTCCTATAAATTCAAAATACAAAGTCCAAACCTTATCGAACAACAACACACTATTCAAACAAGAGACTGACATAATGTAGACTTAATGATTTTTTTAAATGAAACAGAAGATGCAAAAGTCTCTGATAAAAGTAAGCACAATCAAAATCTCACTTGTCATATTTATATACAAAAATGCTACCCAACTCATTAAGAGCCTCCAAGCACACAAAATGGTGACGGCTGGGGGTGGTACCATACTAAACAAAACTCTCACCAGAGGTAAATCCAGTTCAGAAAAAGAAAAAAGAAAAGGCTTTTTATTTAAATATAATGTAGACCTACAAAGAATAAGGGCAAAAATGCTACCAATTACAGTCCTTTATATGTGTGCCTTTGTTTAGTACCTCTTGCCTTTCAGCAGGGGTTTCCTGACAGAATTTTCCATTATCTAAATTATTCCTTTGTTTACTTTTCAGAGTGCCTAACTTAACTCTTGTAGTCACCAGGGTCCTAATTAGTGACTAGATGATGCCGTCAGCTGTGACCCTGATGCCTGAAGGAGTTAATGTTGCTCAGAAAGGCCTTGCCGACAGCACGCAGCCATGCCTATGGTAGGTATAGGGGGAAGTTGGAGGATGATTAAAAAAAAAAAAAAAACCTGTTAGCTATAACATTATGGTATCTTAGCAATAGTTTACAGATCTAAAACCTAGCAGTCAAAATCATCACTTAGCTCCTAAGATAGCCAACCTGCCCACAGGGAGAAGCCAAACGAATTCAGTTAAAAATATATACTGGCTGTCCCAATAGGGTCGCTGAGTCAGAATCAACTAGACAGCAGTGGGTTAGGTCCTTAATAGACATAAAAGGTTTCATTTTAAACAATGAACACAAACACGTGGGTGCACGTGTACTCGCACGCGTGCACACACACACACACATTTTCTAGGTAAGTGTTTATAAACTAATGAGTTGTTGGAATGCCCACACTCTTTCTTTTTCTATTCCTCCTCATAAGCCTGGTAAGAAAAGAAAAGGAAAAAAAAAAAAAGAAAAATCATCACTGCTTCCCAAAGCCCAGAGAGGCGGGGCTCCAATTCCTTCCCTTCTACCCAGCAAACACCAAAACAGCTAAGAATAACCAGCAGCTGACACCTAAATAGCTCTCACCACATGCCAGTCAGTCTTCTAAGTGCTTTATATATATTAACTCACTTAATCCTCATAACAACCCAATGAGAGAGGTACTCTCTATTTCCCATTTGACAGACAAGAAAACTGAAGTACAGATAGATTAAGTAATTTGCCAAGGTGACACAGCTAATGAGTGGGAGAGCTGGGTATGAGCCCAGACAGACTGGCTCCAGAGGTAGTGCACAAAACCATGAGGCTTTGTTGCAAAAACAGTAAATAACCCAAGGAGGAGAACTGGACTGCTCTGCTCATCCTGAAAACTAGTAGAGAAAAATTTCTCTACTAGTTTTTCACAGTTTCCCATAATAAAAAAGGACTGGGAACATTCAAGGATAAAGTTATCTTCCAATACTGCTTTTACACTGTTTTATATAAACTTTCATTATTAAACAGGAATACCTTCTCACAACCTGGTTAGCCAATATTTAGAAACCAGTATCATGAAGAAATAGAAAGATATAGAAGACTTCAGAGAAGCAAATTCCTAGATTTACAAATAAGAGCAGTCCTCACAGAGTGTAAGAACAATGTGGAACAAAACTCAAAATCATTTAAAAAAAAAAAAAAAAGAAGAAGGGACCAGGTTTGCTGGTCTGCGAGAGTGTGATGGAATCCCTGAGACTATGGCTCTTAGCTGACCTTCAGGTCTGGAACAGAACTCACTCCCTTGGCTTCCAGCCAAACAAAAGACAGGAATATGAGCTGAGCTTTTGCATTGGGTAGATACACTCCTTGGAGAGATCAATCATGGGAGAATAGAAGGGCTGTATGGAGCCCTAGTGGCATAGTGCCTATGGCATTTGACTACTAACCAGAAGGCTTGTGGTCCAAACCCACCAGCCACTCCTTTGAAGGAAGGCTGGGCAATCTACTTCTGAAGTGATACCACCTTGGAAACCCAAGGAGGGGTCGCTATGAGTCAGGATCCAACTCCAGGGCAGTGGGTTTTTTGGGTATGCACAGGAAGACAGCTGGGGTGGGGGGCAGGAGATCATGGAAAGGAAGGAGATCACAGGCAAGAGGTAACTATGGGGAGAAAGTGGGAGGGGAGCTGTTGCATTGTGGGAAATTGCAGTCAGTGTCATGAGACAAAGTATATGTGAGCTGCTGTATGAAAAGTGAATTTGCTCTGTAAACATCACCAAAATTACAATAAAAATTAACAACAACAACAACAACAACAACAACAAAGTTTTCAAAGTACTAACTTGTAAATTGGACCTAAATGCTCCTGAAAATAATCCCATCAGTTATTGGACAAAGTGGTCTACAAGCACCTTAAAATGAGAAGAATGATATAGATTTTTGGAAGGGTAACTTGATAAACTATCAATTGTCTTAAATAATATCCTTTAACTCAGTAATTTTTCTCTTGGAAATTTATCCTTATGAAATTATCTGCTCACAAAAGTTCATGTGCAAAGTTACTCTTTATAAAAATTATTTTAAATAGGTTATTTTTACTTTTCTTAAGTGTACAAAAGTGAGAGAAATAATTAAATTGATTGCATATATATAATGAAAAAATTGCAGCTATTAAGAATGTTTAATGGCATGGGAAAATTAATAGAATGCATATGAAAAGAATACAAAATATCTGTTGATATTTATTTAAATAGATTTATAGCAAATCCATCTATCTAAACATATTCTAACACAAGTATAATTATCTCTAGGAGGTGAGAGTGGATTAACTTACATTCCTCTTTGTAGTTTTCTATGTGTTCAAAAATTTTTAACATGAATAGTTATTAATTTTATAACCTGAACAAAAAAAAATTTAAGAGAAAAGATATTAGATCACTGAGTTTATATTAAAATGCTTAAAATTATAGGCAAATCTGTTTTGTTTCCCTCTTGGATATCTTCACTAGATTGGTAGATCATGAGATTGAAGTTTACACAAAATTGATGGATTTCAGCAAGGAATCTGACAATTCCTAGTGACATTCTTATAGACAAAAGAGAGAAGTGTGTACTGGATGATAGTTTAGCATTTGTAGACTTCCTATTACTTGAAAGGCTACACCAAATATAGATGAACGTATGACTAACAACACAAAAGAGCCTACTTCTGAGCTCTGACCTTAGCTCATCCTATTAAGTTGAGTGCTTAGGTGGGGATAACTTAGGTATGGATTCCAAAGAGATACTTTTCTAACTTGCAGCCAGCACAAAGCTGTTAAGAAGAGTTAAATGTGTCCATGACAGATGTGCAAACCTGTATAATAGCCACTAATATTGACCGTGTTTCTGGCACAGAAATTAGCATCAATTTGAAACCCTGATTCTTACGAATTCCACAGACAGTCTATACACAGGATTTTCCAAACCTAAACAAGTATTTGTCAAATAAACTGTGGAATTATGATTCAATAAATACTAACGGGCTGAAAAACTGGGCTGAAAGAAAGATGCTATTTGACGGGGTTAATAAACATAAGGCCGACAGACATTCAGTTAAATTACAAATTTACAAATTATAAATGGAGAACACTCAGCAACAGTTCCTGTGAAGCAATAATCATTTTTGCTTAATAGAAGACAGTGTACTGAAACATTTTTAATGAAGACAGGTTAAAACCCTATCTGAAGGTACTGACTGGGTACATTTGTGACCTCATATGAGGAGGGTGTTCAAGAAAACAGATTAAGTTCAGTAGCATATGAACAGGGATATATAAAGTCTGATCAGAGACAGTCAAACAAACTGGAATGATTTACTCAAAATGGCATTTAAAGTGACCTAATAAAATGAAAGGAGCTCTGGTGGTGTAGTGGTTAAAGCATTTGGCTACTAACCAAAAGGAGAGAAAGATGTGGTAATCTTCCATAAAGATCTGTAGCCTTGGAAATCCTATATGACAGCTCTACTTTGTCCTAAGGGTTTCATCTGAGTTTGATCAACTTGATTTGAGGCTTAACTAAACCATCCTCATTGTCATGAAGTCAATTCCAACTCACTGTGACCCTATAGGACAGAGTTGAGCTGCCCTGTAGGGTTTCCATGGCTACATATGATCTTTATGGAAGCAGACTGCCACATCTTTCATCTGTGGAGCGGTTGGTGGTTTATAACCACCCACCTTTTGGTTGTCAGCCAAGCACTTAACCACTGCACCATCATGGCTCCTTCAAAGTGACCTAACTACCATTGAAATATTTTCTCTGTGATTGCATGAAAGAGGATAAAATTTGTTCTGTGATACTAGAAGTGACAGTATATTTTCTGTCTCTACCACTCTACTGAAACTATTTATCAAGGTCAACAATGACCTTCAATTTTCCAAATCTAAAAGGCACTTCTCTACTCCATATTGACAGACCTTGACAGCATTCAATACATAGCACTGTGCACTCCTTAAAACATTCTTATCTCTTGACCTCCCTGACCTCAGGACAACTCATTCTTGTCCCCTTTGTCTAGTTTCCCCTTTATTCAACCTCTAGATGTCAAAGGTTGATCAATTTTTGACTTTCTCATCTCATCTCTTTCTATCAGTGATTTTATTGATTTCTGTGGGTTGAAACATCCTCTAGGTGGGTAACTTCCAAAATTAATCCCCAGTACAGACCTTTCCTCTGAACTCCAGACTCTCATATTCAGTCAGAAGCATTTCAAATGCACTATGTCAAAACAAGTAGTCCTTGGGTAGCGAAAATGTTTAACATACTTGCCTATTAACAGAAACATTAGAGAATCGAGTCTACCCAGAGGTACCTCAGAAAGGCTTGGCAATCTACTTCCAAAAAAATCAGCCATTGAAAATCCTACTCAGCACAGTTCTACTCTAAATCAGAATCAATTTGATAGCAACCAGTTTACTGGCTTATGGCAAAACAAAACCTTCAATTTGAGTAGTCCCCCACTCAGCTTGATGACTCAATTTGCTTAAACTAGAACTGCAGGAATCATCATGCATCATCCATTGCCCTCATCAGTCACATCTAATCCACTAGTAAGGCCATTCTACCTCCAACATCAGTCTCCAATCAGACCATTTCTCTTCATCTCCACTGCTGCTTATCAAGCCAAATCAGTGTCACCTCTCACTATGACATGGATTGCCCACAGCCTCCCAATGTTCTCTAGACCATTCTCTTCAGAGCATCAAAAAAAGATCTGATTGAATATTAAGTCAGATCAGAGCTCTGGTGGCATAGTGCCTAACACATTTGACTGCTAACCAGAAGTCTGGCAGTTCAAACCCACCAGTCACTCCTTGGAAGGAAGACTAAGCAATCTACTTCTGTAGAGATACCACCTGGAAAACCCAAGGAGGGGCTGCTATGAGTCGGAAATGACTTGAAGGCAGTGAGTTTGGTTTTTTTTTTTTTTTTTTTTTTGCTTTTAAACCCCATAATGACTTCTCCGCTACATTTTGTAAAAATTTTACATTTTGCATTTTGTAAAAATCCAAAAAAAACTTATAATGTATGTCAAGATTCTTCAAATCTATGCTCTCCATCTCTTCCAAAGCCATCCATTACCATTCTCCCCTTGCATGGGCCACACTGGTTTGTTCTCATTTGTTTAAACACAGTAAACTTCTTCCAATCAGAAGGCTTTTGTATAGGTTGTTCCCACAAACTCTGCCAAAAGCCAGCTACATCCTTTATTTTATATCTCAGTTTAAATGTCAGTTCCTCAGAGACTCCTCCCCAATCACTCTGTCTAATGTGAACACCACCCTCAGTCCCCCTTTTCTATCCCAGCCCTTTATATTCTCTTCATGTCAATTATCACAACTTGCAAGAATTTTGTTTCTTTACTTATTTTTGTCTCTCTAACCTCACCTCCTTGGACTGTAAGCTTTAAGACATTTGGGGCCTTATTGTTCTATTCCTCATTCTATTTGCGTAAGTTGAGAACTTTATAAAAGTTAAATCCATGGCTTTACAGACAAAATAGAGATGCACTAATGTGTAAAATGAATAAAACTAGACATTACTTCAACATGTGGAAGTGCTTTCTAAAAATAAAAGTGCTCTACCAATGCAACAGATGTAAACTGATAATCATGAAAAGAGGGTTCCACCAGAAACTGGGGACCAATATCATCACAGATGGCATAAAGGTGGCTCTCATGCTGGGTGAGATACTAGACTAGGTGGTCAGAAATGTAGTTTCTAATTCCATGAACAAAAGTCTTACGGAGTTTCAGCTTATAAATGTACTCCCAAACTAGCAAATATTATTTCCTAAAGAGCAGCGATTCTCTCTAAAGCAATTCCACAAAACCACTTTACATCCTTACCAAATGTAAGGGTAGGATCCCTCTGGCTGTTCTGCCACATTTGGTTTGGATGATGACAGCCCACAGTGCACTTCTCTCCAAGTTGTACAAAACGTGGCCCAGAAATAGGTCAGAAGCTCAGGCAAACCCACTTGTCGTAAACCTAAAGTTCCACTCTTCATTCATTTGTGATGCTGCTCTGTAAACACACCAGCATTGCTTTATTTAGTGTCACGCCAATTAATAATGCAGAGATCTTTACACAGGCGAGAGGAGAAAATTAGTCTTGAGTGATTTTGTTACTACAGTGTATACACAAAGTCTAAGAGACTATGAGTCTCATTACAACTGATGTAGAGGTTGATGGCAATATAGACACCAGTCATTGAGTTGACACTCCACAACAAAGTAATCCAGGCAACATTTCCATCTCACTATCTTTTGAAGTGTTACAATCAATCTGTATCTATATTTCTCATCTACCACACAGATACAGCAGAGATCTAAAGACCAATTTAAGGTCATTTCTTCTATTCTTATAATCTCGATTATTGCTACTAACCTCCCCCTAATGTTTAAAAAAATAAAAATTGGGAAGTATTTGTTTCTGATCATGTATTTACAATGATATTTCAGTGTTTCAGCAGATTATATAATGCACCACTAAACCAAAAAACCAAACTCACTGCCTTTAAGTCAATTCCAACTCAGAGTGACCCCCACTGGGTAGCCAAGGCTGTAAATCTTATGGAAGCAGACTGCCTCTTCTTTCTTCCATGGAGCAGCTGATGGATACGAACTACTGACCTTCATGGTTAGCAGCCAAATGACTTAACAACTGTACCATCAGAGCTCCTTAACACACCACTAACTATTGCAAAATAGATACAAATAAGCCTATGAGGCCATAAGCTTTGACCTTCAATTATTTTTCTCAAAAAAAAAAAAAAAAAAAAAAAAAAAAAAATTGAGGAAGATAGCAAACACTTTTAGGCTTTCAAAAAGCCAAAAGTAATTAAAATTATTTTTCATAATATCCAGTGTTGACAATACTGTGGAGGCTTAATGTATGGGGAAGCAGAGGATATAAACTCTGACAGTCCTCCTGATGAGCTAGTGGGAAACCTCTTTCAATTTAAAATCCAAACTCTATTGATTCAACAATCTCACTGCTAGAAATTTACCACATCATATAGTCAATCGTTGTTGTGTGCCTTCAAATTCAATTTGACTCATAGCGATTCTATGAGGACAGAATAGCAGGATTTCCAAGGGCCACTGTCAACAGAGGTCTGGAAAAGTAAATTCAATACAACCATAAAATGAAATAATATGCAGTCATTAAAGAAGAATGAAATAGTTCTCTATATGCTCATGAGGAAAAACCTCCAAGATATGTTAAGGGATAGAAACAAGGGGTGTGTGTGTGTGTGTGTGTGTGTTGTTTTTGGGTGCCGTTAAATAAATTCCGAATCACAGCGACCCCCTGTGACAGATTAGAACTTCCCCATAGAGTTTTCTTGGCTGTAATCTTTACATAATTGGGATCACTAGGCCTTTCTCTGCTGAGCCACTGAGTGAGTTCGAACCACCAACTCTTCTGTTAGTAATAGAGCACTTTAATTACTGCACTCTCAGGGCTCCTAAGTATTTATTGTTATTATACTAATAAGAACAATAACTGTATGCAGTATTTTCTGCCTGGTCTGAGAAGCAACCACTTGCTCTCCAGTTTGGAAAGTAAGTATCCTTTTACAGTCCTTTCAAGGCAAGCTACAGATCCTACTAAGTAGGCATGTAATGTCCCAGAGGTCACTACGGCCCTTGCCCTCATGCACACCCACCTCCTCTGTGTGGCCTTGATGCACAAGTGAAGAGAAATTTTCACTTCTATTTCTTTGTTTTAGATCTATATAGTCCATCACTGAAAATCTCACTTTAAAGAAGATAAGTATCATTGGGAATCACTGCAAAGGACCAAAGAAAAATCAGAGTGCTCCCCCTAATGCTATTTATCATATAATAATATCATTACCAAAATAAAAACAAACAAAAATGTTTTTCAAATTCAAAAGATAGTACCTATCATTCTTCCAATGTTACATAAGAACCAGCTTTCTTCCCCAGCACAGAATCTTGGGTTGGCCTATCTCAAAACACCAAACAACTGCTTTTAAATACAATTATTTCCACAAGAAAAATAACACTACATTAATGTTGAATAGATGAAGTGAAATCTATGCTTAAATTTTCTAGTGCTAAAGATCTTAAAAAGTATTTCAACTTTGTTTTTTATTTATTTCATCAGAGAAATACCTTCTTTAACCCCGGGGTCAGGACGGGGAAAGGAGGCAAAAGGAAAACAAACAGCACAGGAATTACTGCTTCTCTATTTTTCCTATAAGTTGACCTTGAGACTTTAAGGGGGGCGGCTACTGAATATCAAGCAACCTTTCCAAATTGTATAAAAACAGTCCCCGTTGTGTTTTTTGATTCCCAGAGTGGTGCAAATGATTAACACACTTGGCTGCTAACTGACAAGGATGGAAGTTCATACCCACTCAGAGACACCTGGGATAAAAGGCCTGGCAATCTGCTTCTGAAAAATCGTCACTGAAAACCTTATGGAGTACAGTTCTAATCGCAGAACTCTGATATGCATGGGGTCGCCATGTGTCGGAACTGATTCAACAGCAACTAGTTTTTAGCTTTTTTTTTTTGGTCAGAGGTCATGACGCATGGGTATGTTCTAAAGTTTGTTTGTTTAGTCACTCACTCATTTATTTTTTGGCTTTACTAATGGATATAGAAATCAAGGTCCAATGCTTATTTGAAAAAAATCTAGTATCTACTTAGCTGAAAATTTATCCCATTAAAACTGATTTTAAATAAGCATTTTAGCAATAAAAAAGGTGATTTTGTTTTTGGTTGGGGATACAAAAATAATTAGTGAAATGAACAAACTATAGACTGATGCATTGAGCTGTCTGTGGTACTGAAAAATGACAGCAAAGCTAAAATGTACTGAACTGTGTTCTTACAAAGCCTCCCCATCACTCTATTTTAATTCAACCACTCCTGGCCATGACTCACCTGAACTATCTAATTTTGCCAGAGTGTGTATAAACATTTTATAAAAGGTCACTCTGACTTGCTTTCTAAGGTTTCTCCATGGAAATGTCAGGGCCTCTCCAAGTATCCTTAAGCAATTCTGGTGGATAAAGAACCAGAACATTGGTATAGCATTTGCTTTTCCTGAATGCAGTGAGAAACCATACAATGTATCTGACGCCCACAGTAGCTAGCTTTCAGTATTCAATGAGAATACCAACAGGCTAAAAATGAAGAGAAAAACGGTCATTTTAGATTGCATGCTACATCTAAGTACATACTCTGAAAGGCAGCCTGTCCTCTGCATTTAGTTCTTTAACTCAAACCTTATAAACGTATTTGGAATTCTCTATAGTAAACTGAGAAATACCTATTAGTTTAAAAACTATTGTGAAAGAAATACAGCTACAGCAATGACATCAATAAGTAAAACGGGGGGACAATCCATCATCTGCCCGGCATAGATTCATAAGCCTGTGCATTTAGTTTCACTGAATTTCACGGTGAAGTATTTTGGCAGTACCACTGCTTCTACTCCTTGGATAAATTAGAACATTCCTAATTTTTCCTGGTTCCTGACTTCTAACTCAGGACCTTTATTAGGTCCTATTAGGTCCTGTTCCATTTTATATAACAAAAGCATCTCAGATGTGCATTTAGAACTTCACCTTGAGGGAAAATCCTTCTAGATGTAACAGTGAGTATAAAAGCTGTCCCTAAAATAAACAAATTATTTTATCCACGTGTCTATTTTGAAATTATCTTAGATGTGGTGGGTTTAACAGAAACCATACATCATTTTAAGTAATGCCTCCCCCAAAAAAGCAAATCTACATTTTGTGATGTTTATATCGCCTCAATAATGAAGAAGGTCACAGTGCTTGTTTACCTTAGAGGATTAATCCATGTCCTTGTTTTTCTCCCTCAAACTATATAAACTCTAATCAATTTACCTATATATTTCTGTAACAGAAATAGTCCTCAAAATAAGGCAATGACTTTCAAGTCTGACATAATCTATGAAAATGATTTCTTATTAGTTTCTTTAAGTCTGAAGAGTTCAAATATAGTATAAAAGTTTTTATGACACATAATTAACATTTGGCAGGACCTCTTAGATTCTTATGTGTCATTTAAAAAATTTCCCAATAATTCTGACAAAGCAGTATTCTAAAGAAGACACTTTTGTTCTTAGTATTAACACCATCAATGACCTTCCCCATGAATGCTTGTTTAACTGTGTGCTTTTCAGAAGAAACAGAGTAATAAGAAAGCAGATATTTAATTTAAAACACACATACACACACAGAGCAAGTTCTCTCATTCCATAGTGGATTGAGTAAAAACACTCTGGTCTCCAAGGAAAACATTTTTTTAAGTTACCCAATCCTTAAAATATGTATTTATATAAATACATACACACACACACACATATGAACAATTTAAAAGAATCTTTTAAATTTAACCTGATTCATATATTAAACTTTTGGATATAGACAGAAACCACAGACAAAGAAATGTCCATGTTTCATAGCAGTAAGCAGTAACAGAGCACAAAACCAAAAACCAAACTCACTGCCATCGAGTCGATTCTGATTCACAGCGACCCCGTTTGGGTTTCTGAGACAGCAAATCTTTACAGAAGCAGATTGCCCAGACTTCCTTCCATGGAGTGGCTGGTGGATTTGAACCAGCCAACTTTCTACCAACCTTCTGGTGAACAGTCAGATGCCTTAGGCACTATGCCACCAGGCTCCTTGTACCAGAGTATAGCAAGGAGCATTTGGAGTGGAAGTCAGTACAGGGTCTGGGTCCCTGAGTTGCTACTGTCTAACTTTATGATCTCAGCACACTACTCACCACTTTGACTTCAGTTTCTGCACCTGTAAAATGAGTCAAGGGACAAGACCTATTTTTTTTTTCTCTCAGCTCTTAATTGTCTACTATTCAGGTCAAAATGGGAAGATACATTCATATAATGCTTGTTATATTCTATTACCACTGTAAAAGGCTTCAAGGAA
>NW_006922149.1:965590-975575 GCF_000298275.1 Orycteropus afer afer | reverse complement strand
AAAAAAATCAAATATGTATATGTCTCATTTTGCAGTGCAGTTTTATTACTTATCTCTGAATAGTCTCACTTTTTCTAATTTTCATCTCTAACTCCATTTCTTCAAAAACCTGCTTTTCAAAGTTTTTGCAAGTTTGAAAACAAGGTGGAATAATTTCTCCTATTTTGGGGTAATGTGCATCTTTATTATGTTTGGGAAATAACTAAAACTGGTTTTCTTCCATATTTAGTATGTGTTAGTTAATAATTTAATTTCAAATTAATTTAATATATAACCAGTATTAAATTATTTAAATAGCATGTCTATACTAAATTATTTAAATGGTAAGTCTTAAATTCAAAGGCAACTCCTAAAGGAAGGCAGACTAAATTTGAGGGTTTAATTATCCCACTAAATGACTAACAACTGGTCAAACACAATCAGAAAATATACATATATATGCAAGTTCTAAGCTGGAAAACCCCCACCTCCCCAGTTTTATAAAATTCTAATTATTTTTAATTCACAAACCTTAATATTCCTTTGACTATAGGCTATAACAAAGTAAAACTGACAATGACCCAGGAGTTTGAGTATTCTGATCTTGTTGGCAATAGCCAAGTCTAACACCTCCTGGCTACATTTCAAGAAAATAGACATTTTCTTAACAAGATAAGCTCATAAGGGCAGTGGCCTTTGCCATTATATGGCATTAAAAAATAAGTTAATGATTGTAGCTAAGAATCTTTTAAGCCAGAATGTGTATTCTAAACTTGGAAATTTTTTTAGGTGTTGGGGATAGAGGGGTGGGTTAGACTTTTCTCATGTCTTGTTTATTTACATGAGGAAGGAACACTATGAACCTATTTTCTTCTTTGTGGTATATTACAGAAGATAATGTAGATGAACACAATTTTCCCTACACATTTACCCTAGAGAGTAAGGCTAGTGCTGGCTGAAGGAAAACGAATGTTGTGACTAGGTTGAAGAAGTGGACCAGAGGGGTCCAATGCATCTGTATTCCTCAGCATTTGTACCTCAAGTATAATACTCGGCCAAGTATAGAGAGGATAGGAGAAAGAACACCTCAAGGACTTAAAAACTTCCCAGAAACTACTGTATGCTTATATGCTATACTGTTTTGTTTTTAACTTCTTGAGAAAACCTGTAAGTTTGCTAACATAAAAATACAGCATGTGTCTTCTGTAACCTTAAACAAGGATACAAAAGCTTGGAAAACGCCTGCTACCTAGCGTTTCTCCAGGCTGGCTGCACGACTTTGGGTCATTCATAAACATCAGGACCTAAATTACCTGTATTTCCCTGGCGTGGTACACGATGATCAGACCAAGCAGGATGATCGTGGAGAGACTGATAAGGCATTTCAGAGCTAGGGAATACAGCGACGCCTGCAACACAGTCAGATAGCAGCACTTTTAAGAAAGACACCAAGAGTCTCTTAAGCACCTTTGGGGACCAAGGGTTCAGCCGGTCTCACTGCAAGTGGACGCGAGCTCAGGGAGGGGGCTAGGGCAGCCCCTGACTTGGCTATATGATCCGCCTCAACTGGACTCAAACGGAAGCTAGAGGAGAAGAGGGCCAGGAAGGCACACTGCCTCGCGACTAGGTCCGCGCTACAGTGGACAGAGCGCGGTTCCTGGGTCGCGAAACCTGAGAGGGAAGTTACTCCCGAGTTTTAAGTGCTGCTGGTTAAGAGGAGCGTCATAAACCCGAGCACCAGTGGAGGAATGGAGCTTATTTTTTTCCCCTGACCCCCGAACCACCTATTTAATGCGCCAGAACGAGCTGGGCATCCTTACTGCCTGGGTAACTTTGGCTGCCACGCGAAAAGGGTTCCTCTCTGGAGTTGCCTCGCTGACTAGGGGTGTGCTTCTGAGCCGTGCCTGCTTTGTCCGCGGGCACCTCGGAGAGACGCAGGACGGGTAGGCAGGGGGTTACAGCCATTGCCCATCTCAGTCAACCCGCGCCAGGCTCCGCAGCCCTGGCAGGGTGGGCAGGGGTTCAAGTGCATACCTTGTCGTAGGCGCCCCACGACAGCTCGGTCTCGATGACCATTACCACGATGCCGAACATGCCAAAGATAAGCGCGTAGTCACTGAGCCTCTTGCGCTTCTCGAAGAGGGCGCGCCGGTGGCCCAATTTGTAGCCGATGTTCTGGTTTTTCTTTTTGCTGGACTTGGTGCCACTGCTGCTGCCGTGCCCGCTGCCTCCGCCGCCGCCACCTCCAGTGCTGCCGCCGCCGCCGCCGCCGGCTCCGTAGAGTGCCAGGTTGTTAGAGTTGTTGTGCTCCGGCTTAGACACCACGATCTCCGGGGCTGAGGACGAGGCGGCGGCGGCGGCACCTGCAGACGGGGAGGACGCACCGCCAACTCCCCCGACGGACGCAGGGGGTTGCAAGGGCTGGGCCTCGGAGTCCATCTCGTGCAGGTTCCGGCGGGACGCGCTCAAGTTGCTGAGCGGACGCATGACGCCCCCGTTGTACCTGCAGCTGCTCATGGCTATTTCGGTGAAGGGGTTGCTCTCGCGGCGCGCCTGGGGTTGATGGTGCTGGTGGTGCGCCTGGTGCGGGTGGTGGTGGTGGTGATGCGAGAGCGGGGGTCCGGAGCCCAGGCTGCCGAGGCTACCCGTAGGACTGGCGGCGGGCTGCAGGCTGTGGCACTGGTGGTACTGTGAGGCTGACGCGGGCTGCTGCGCGGACTGCTGCCGGAGCGCACTGGCATGGCTGGACGGCGTCAGCTCGCTCACATTGAGCTGACTGCCCCGGCGCGACGAGCAGCAGCAGCAGCACGATGAGCCCGACAGTGGCGAGGAGGTGCGAGTCCGGAAGGCGCCGCCGGGCGAGGAGGTGCGGAGCAGCAAGGACAGGTTATCCCCCGCCCCCGCCGCCGGGGCACTGGAGGAGGCGCAGCTGTTGCACCGGAGGCATGGACTGCTCCCGCCGCTGCCGGGCTGCTGGTGCGCTAGGTGCGGGTGGTGGTGCGGGTGCGGGAGGGGCGCGAAGGGTGGGCACGGCTTGTCCTGGCTCTGTTGCTGCTGGCAATGCAGGTGTGAAGAGCGCGGCGGCTGCTCTGAGAAGAAGCTGCGCTGAAACTGCAATGGGGTTTCCATGTCAGGGCTGTTAAAGCTGCAGGGAGCCCAGGCGGTGGTGCACCCTGCGCAATGCGTTATGGTCGGGATCGGGGACTCCTGCTGCTGGTGCGAAGAAGGGCCCATGCCGGCTCCGGTAGAATCCAGGCGGCGAGTCCGATTGGTTGGGCGCACCAAAACAATGGGCATGACATCACCTGCGGGGACCGAGACTGAGTTTGCGGCGCGCGCGGCTTAGGGGATCGTGTGTGCGAGAGAGCGATGGGGAGGGGGAAATCTGCAGGATTAAACCCCTGGGGGCGCGAGCCAGGACCTAGCGAGGGCGAGGGTGCGAGCTCCACCTGCTGATAAGGGGCGCCCTTTAGCACCACCGAGGTTGGGGAGTCCCCTAGCAGTACTGAGGGACTGAGAAAAGATGACGGTCACCCCTCCCTCCTGTGCCACCGCCCCCGAATAGTGCCGGACGCGCCTCTCCGATCACCTGCGCCGGGCACTGCAGCACGTCGAGCCACCCGGCCATGGGTCAGAAGCGGGGACAGTGCGGAACCAGGGACAGTCTTGCACTGGCATCCACCCTTCGTAGGATTGCAAATCAGCAAGCAGCCCTTTCGCCCCACGCCCACCTCTCCCTCACCGTCCCGCTGAGAATGTGCTGCAGGCTGCCTGCCACGTAATTGCGGAGGGCACCTGCTTTGAGAATTAAAAGTTTGATCAATGGCTACACTAGCGCAATGTGGCTGGGATGAAACCCGGAGCCCGAGCCCGGGTTTGGCTGCTGCGGGATTAGAGCGGGCCAGTTTCCCAGATCTTCCCCCTCCTCCTGACTCCGGAGCCCCCTGGTCCGGGCTGACTGAGCGACGCTCTCGCGCAAGTGCGCCGCGGCATGAATAGGGTTAACCGCCTCAGCACCCGGGCCGGGGGAGGGTGGGGGCGGGGACGGAGGAGGGGATCCCCGCCGTCCGCGGGTGGAGCTGGAGCGGGCTTCCCCGATCCCCCTGGCGGGGGCGGAGGGCTTTCCCTGCTGCAGCCAGCTCACGTTTGCGCCTTCTGCGGAACATGAGGGGCTGGCGCCCCCGGCCGCCTGGTCCTGAGCTTCCGCGGTCAGGCCCTCCGGCTGCTCAAGTGGGTACGTCCTCAGGCTTCTTCGGCGGTGGAGAGGCGGCGGGATCGAGGGTTTGGAGGCTGCCCAGCACCCGTCGCCCGCCAGCTCCTCTTCTGTTCCTCTTCCTCTTCCCCACCTGCAGCACCGACACAAAGCACAGGCGGATCACAAATGTGCATAGTGACCATATTTGCAAAGCCCTTACTGCGGCAGCGGGTGGGAGTCGGGCCTGGCGCGGGTTGATTCACATGGGTAGTCGCAGCCTGGCTGGGAAATTATTACTAATGATAACTGGGGCTGAGCAATTCCTGCTTAGGGACAGTGTTGGAGTTTTGCTGGAGTTAGGTATAATAACCTTTATTGATTTACTCACTAATAAACCAATACAAATTAAATTTTGTGTCTCACAAATTTCCAGTGGTATGTTCTAGTTAGGCGATATACCACTACAAAGCGGTAGGGGACCCTTTCAAGGGTTCTTTGTTACTGCTCCATCTTAAGTCTTTATCATGTGTATTTCTTTGTGAACTGAAATTCTCCCCCCACCCCCTAAAAAATAAATGCTCAGCTGATTATTTATTTCCATTTTTAATTGTGATTTTAAAGCATAATTTTTATCATAGAGATTATAATGGCATAATTAAAGAAATTAAAGTGAAAACGGATCACTTTCATTAGGTAATTGGAATTCTCGGCTGGATCCAATTTCTTGATACTCTACTCAGCAGCTGCCCTAAAGTTGCTTACTCCGGTACCTGTTTGTAAGTGTGTGAGTGTGTATGTGTATTTGTTTTCAGTGCCATGAAATGAATAATTCATTTTAGTATATCTTTTGGACATATGTTAAGCAATTTTATTTTTTTTTGTATATGCAGATAAACAGATACAAAAGAAAAAAGGGGAGGGTTGCTTTTAGCCCCATCGTACTAAACTTGAGATAATAAATACTGTTAGAATTGACATCTCTCAACGGTCTGGTCAAGAATAGAATTTTAGTGGCTAAAAATCAGAGATAGCAATTTTTTCCTAATTTGATTAGTAGGAATCTGCTTATATGATATGACTTATATGATACATTTTATTATGTAAATAACAGAAATGCTTTTTAAAATAAAGTTTTGTTGACAATGTAGAATCATAAAATATTTCAATTCAAACGTATTTAAGAAATAGGTCAGCTATATTAATGACTATCATTTTCATTTTTGTAATCGATTATGATTTTGTTTGTTTGTTTCTCCAAAATGGGAATTCAGTAGAGCTTGTTTAGAATCATAAGCTTCTCTGAATTTTGGGACATTGGAATAGATCTTGCATGAACTGTATAGTAAGCATGACTATTACATGAAATTCTAAAGAGTAATTTGATGATAAAATTAAATTTTCCAAATTAAAAGTTATTCACTTTCTGGTCTGGAACAAAATCCAACTCATGCACAAAATTCATCAAACATTTATTTACCCTTTCCAGTAAATTACATAGCCTCCTTCCAGGGGATCTGTATGATGGGATGAAAATGTCTGATTCATTCTTACAAATCTAAATATTTCAAAGAAATGTTATCATGATAAAGTAATACTATCATTAGATTTTCATAAATTTAATTGAAAGATTACATAGACTCTCTCCAAAATATCTTATTAGTTGTTACCAGCATTAAATTAAATATACAGTTCTAGAATTACTAAAGGAATTATGGTGGTATAGTGGTTAAGGCATTTGGCTGCTAACCAAAAGGTCTGTGGTTCTAAACCTACCAGCGGCTCTGCGGAAGAAAGATGATGCAATCTGCTTCCTTAAAGATTTATAGCCTTGGAAACCCAGTAGGGGTCGTTATGAGTCAGAATTGACTTGATGGTTTGGCTTGAGAGTTACTAAAATGTAATAAGAAAAAAAATGCCAACATCTGTGTCAAACATGTTTTCTCAAATAGCAAATTCACAGCTTCAACTAGAGGTTCCACAAACAATATGAAAGAAAAAGATTTATTGGATGCTTCGCTATTTACATCTCTGTGCCTTAGTACGGCTTAATTACATTAATAGTGCCTTTAATTTTCTTAGTGCCTTAATCCTGTAGAAACAGAGTGTTTACTGAGATTTCTGGCAATGCTGCATGGAATTCCTACTGCTCTCAAAAGGGATACACGAGGAGGGCGGGGTGCACAAGGTATTGAAGGAAATGGAAATTTAGTCCACATCATAACTGCTAGAGTGGCAAGACTCAGATTTACACTGCTTTGAAAAAGCTCATAAAACAGTTTATTGAAGTGAAGAACATTGTAATTGGAGAAAGGAGATCAAGTCAAGAGACATTTTCTACTGGGAAATCAACTGATCACACACTCAAAATTCATTTACTGTGTTTTTTTTTTTTTTTTTTTTTTTTGGGGGGGGTGTGTGAAAATCCTCTACAAGGATTCTGAGATGAAAACCACAAAATGCCCCATTTTTAGACTGAATCATCATAACTTCATTGTTCAGATCAGCTTACACTCTTGGATTATGACAGAGGCACACTGAAAAATTTATTTTCATTGGTCCTCTTTTCTTTATAAATGTAAGATTAAGAAATTAATTTTAAACTTATATGTTGTTGTTGTTATGTGCCGTACGGAAGTAGGATTGCCCAACCTTCCTTCCGAGGAGTGGCTGGTGGGTTTGAACCGCCAGCCGTCTGGTTAGCAGGCAAGTGTCTTAGCCACTATGCTACCAGAACTCCCAACTTATATAGTAGACTTTTAAAATAGGTATACCATAATTAAGCTTTCTTCCTTTTTAAGTTTGTAAGGTACCTGAAAATGCAAGGTTAAGCAGAGTAGCAAAGACAATATTCTTCCACATGGAAGTGCTTTGCTATAGTCTGTAGTCATTTATATTTGTGACAGTAAAGAGAGAGGGAAAGAGGGTAAGAAAGAAGAAAGGTTGAAAGAAAGGACCCAAAACAAGGGCAAGGGGCCTCCCATGTTAAGCTTTCAGAAAATTACAATTGCTTCTTTTTTTCCATATATAAGTGCTAGAATTTCCCTAGTTTAACACCAGAGGTCATACTCATCCACAAAATACATTTCCTATCTAATCAATTTAGGAGCTCTGGTAGCATAGTGGCTAAAGCACTTGACTGCTAACCAGAAGGCTGGTGGTTCAAACCCACCAGCCACTCCTCGGAAGGAAGGTTGGGCAATCCTACTTCCGTAGTGATACTGCCTCGGAAACCCAAGGAGGGGTCGCTATGAGTTGGGTTTGACTCGACGGCACATAACAACAACAAGAAGTATCATTTAAAAAATAAAATAAGTAAAAGTAAAGAAAAGATTGTCCTCTTGACCTAGAGCAGTTGTTCTCCCATGTTTGTTTTATTTCAAGCTTACAAACATGCACATGCACATAACACTTCCACACACGAACACACACCTAATAAGTCTTAGACAAATGGTTTTCCCAGACCATGGGGACTTGAGAAAAAGTTTCATGTTGTTTATACTCTTTTTCCTTATTTTATTAAGACATATGTATGCCATTGTTTATAATTCTCTTTTTACAGGAATTACTTGCCAGTGCTATCTCTCTGTGCTGTTGCTAAAAAAGCAGGAGTCTCTTATACATTGGTAGGTTGAGTGTATTTCCAAAAGCAGGTGACGCAGGGGTTTATGGCATTTGTTTCCCACATTGAGTGGTCTGAGGGAAAATTTTGAGTGGCCTACAAGTAAATGTTTTTTCTAATATTTATTCTTTTCCTTCATTTGCATGAGTATATTATTTGGTGGTGCCATACACAGATGTCATGCCAAACAGAGCCTCTCTGAACTTCCTTTTGTCAGCTATAAAAACAAGTGAATAATCAGAATGTTATCAGTTGTTTTCCTACTACAAAAAACAATTCCATGTTTCCTGAGACATAACAATTAAAAGGCCACAATAACACTATTATTCTCAAATCACATATTATCCTAACTTCATAAGAAATGTACTATATTTTGAAGAAAACATTAGAACTAATAATTATATATTCTTTATATTTATATATCATAAAGTATCAAGACTTGAATGAGCTTATCAATGATAGTCTTGCGAATTTTTGGGAACACCCTTATTATTCAGGAATTAATTATCATGTTGGCACCTATTCATGAACTTCATTAACTTTCTAAAATTTATTTTTCTGCTCTCATCCTTGTCTCCTACCATGTCTCAGCTAATTGGTATATCTACAAAAATCTGAGTAGTGCCAGCAAAAGGCGTGGAACTTAGACTGATTTTGCTAGTAGAACTGATCTTGTGTTACATAATTATGTAAGTGAAAAGACTGAAACTATTGACTGATACATCTTTTTAAAATGGCTTATGAACAAATCTCTTGGCAGCCACAATCACACATCCAAATGTAGAAAGTCAACAAATAATTATAAAGGAGAATACACTCTAGTTTATAAGGGACTGCCACATATGTTATTTTATTTGTATCACACAATAACTCTTGTAGAAGGCAATAAAGGTTTTATTATCATCTCAATTTTTTAGGTAAAGGCAATGTCTAAAATGCAAGGCTGCAGCTACCCAAGATCAAGTAACTAGTGAGCAGCAAGCGGGGGCTCAGACTTCACTCTTCTGTGTCTGGGGAGTGTCTTTATCACCAGAAGATAAGCTATTGACTCATATATGATTCTAGGCTTATACTTCACCAATAGTCCAAGGATGGATAGTGAGGGCTTCCAGTTACTGTCTCGTGCTTAGCCTCATGGACGTTTATTCTCTGGCTTGTCTGGGCTTCATTGGTTTCATTTCATAGATAGAATAATCTGTGAGGGTATCATACAAAGGAGTATGAAATGTCTTTTGGTTCTCTAGTGCTGTTCTCTAGTGGAACAGACATACCACAAGTGGATGGCTTTAACAAACAGGGATTTATCCTCTTATAATTTAAGAGGCTAGAAGTCCAAATTCAGAGTGCCAGCTCTAGGGCCTGGGTGAAGGCCCCTTGACCTTGGGCTTTAGCTCTGCCTCTTAATCCAGGCCCACTGGAGCTAGAAACATCTCCTAACTCAGACAGCTGCTGGCTGCTGAGGCTAATGAACACAGGGCTGCAAGTAGAATGGCACCATCCCAAGATCAACAGGCACACACAGGCCACTGATTCAAGTCCAGGAACAATTCCAAAATCAGCAGGCAACATGGCAGTCCACTGGATGAAGACTCAGCCAAATGCAGGATCCAAACATGCAAAAAAGCTAGAGAACTTCCCCAAAGCTTCTCCTAATATATAAGAAGCAGGCCATACCCAAAGACAGCTCCTTAGCTGCTCATAGCAGATTCCACCCTGGAGGTGATTCCAATCTTATCATGGAGAATAACTGCATCCAGTTAAAAAAAAAATACACACACACATACACATACATACATACAGATTTACATATATATACTCATACATATATGGAGCTCTGATGCTGTATTGCCTAAGGCATTTCACTGCTAACCAGAAAGTTGATGGTTCAAACCCACCAGCTACTCCATGGAAGGAAGCTTGGGCAATCTAAATCTAAATCTTCCATAAAGATTTTCCACCTCAGAAACTCAATAGGAGTCACTATGAGTTGGAACGACTCTATGGCAGTGAGTTTGAGATATACACACACACACACACACACACGCATTCATATATATGTACATATATATATTCATATATATACATATATATGTATATATATGCTGTATATGCTGTTGTTGTTATGTGCCGTTGAGTCAGACCCGACTCATAGTGACCCCTCCTTGGGTTTCCGAGGCAGTATCACTATGGAA
>NW_006922149.1:957792-964885 GCF_000298275.1 Orycteropus afer afer | reverse complement strand
CATATATATATGCAGATCCT
Source organism: Orycteropus afer afer (assembly GCF_000298275.1). Lineage (NCBI taxonomy): Eukaryota > Metazoa > Chordata > Mammalia > Tubulidentata > Orycteropodidae > Orycteropus > Orycteropus afer. The sequence continues at coordinate 964,865 of NW_006922149.1, read as the reverse complement.
GGTGTATTCAGATATAGTCTTCTGCATATGTCACTGCCAGTGTGGCATTCCTTATTTTTGGCAACATCTATAGTAGCAATTGAAGACTACTAATTGCTGCTAAGGAAGGATATTTTGTCTTTCTATATAATAAGAGAAAAGCATGAGGCTCCAGTTCCTTACCCTGCAGCTTAGAAGAACTTGTCTGTACTCCAGCAGTGACCCAGGGTAGTTCTTCAGCTGTTCCAAAGCAGACCTAATATCTCACTGCTTCTTCTTTTATGCAACAGGGTGAGCAAACCAGAGAAAGGAAACCAGACTATATGCCATAAGGAGAGTAAAATGGTATGTATCACACCTGACATAAAGCTTCAGCAAAAGTGGAGTCAAAGATATTTAAAACCAGCCCTAAGTACTGAGATCAAAGATTCCACTGAATGACCCAAATGTTGCATGTTTTCTCAGTATGAAAACATGACAAGGCTTCAAAAGTTCTCCAACATTCATCTTCCCTCTGAAAATCTAATGTATTTTTTTCACCATTATTTTATTCCCTCTTACAGGGTTAGAGTACATAATGCATTAGTGCTTCTTTCTCTTTTGCTGAGCACACAAACCCACTGCCATCGAGTCAATTCTGATTTATATTGACCCTATAGGACAGAGTAGAACTGCTCCATAGGGTTTCCAAAGCTGTAAATCTTTATGGAAATAGATGGCCACATCTTTCTCCCAAAGTTGCTGATGGATTAGAACTGCCAATCTTTCACTTAGCAGCTACACACTTTAAACACATTTCCTGATCACAGTCCTGTAAATTCCATTTTCATGTGTAATTCATCAACCCTCTTATGTTTTCCATTTTCTCATCTACCTCTTCCTCAATAGTTTCAGGAAATCTCTCTATCATCCTTTGTCTATTGTCTTAGTTATCGAGCGAAGCTATAACAGAAATACCACAAAGTGATGGCTTTAACAAACAGGAATTTATTCTCTTACAGTTTAGGAGGCTAGAAGTCTGAATCCCAGGCTCCACATCTAGAGGAAGGTTCTCTTTCTTTCTGCAGGTTCTGGGGGAGGATCTTTTTCTTCTTTCAACATCTGAGGGCCCAATATTCCTTGGAGGTCTCCATGTGTCTTGGCATTAATCTTCCCCTGGTCTAAGAGGTTCTCAGTGCAGGAAGTCCAGGTTCAAAGGATATTCTTTGCACCCAGCTCTTCTTTCTTATTGGTAGTAGATACCTCTGATATCTGCTGGCTTGTTTAATCTCTTATATTTCAAAAGAGAGTGACTCAAGACAAAGCCTAATCTTGTAGATTTTATCCTGCCTCATTAACATAATTTCCTGTAGTACTGCCTCATTAACATCATGTTGTTGTTGTTGTTATTTGCCGACTCATAGCGACCCCTCCTTGGGTTTCCGAGGCAGTATCACTACAGAAGTAGGATTGCCCAACCTTCTTTCCGAGGAGTGGCTGCATTAACATCATAGAGGTTAGGATTTAAAACATACAGAAAAATTACATCAGATTACAAAATGGAGAATAATTGCATAATACTGAGAATCATGGCCAAGCCAAACTGACACACACTTTGGGGGACACAATTGAATCCACACCTCTATCTATCATGGCTGCAATGATGGGCTCAGGTATAGCAAGACCAGACAGTGTTTTATTGTACATAGAGTCACTATGAATTGGAGCTGACTTGATGCCACCTAACAACAACAACATCTTTATATTATGGGCTCCCTTTCTGGTACTATTTGTAAATTTTTTCCCCAAAGAATTGTCTTAATTCAAGGAGAGAGTTGGTGCTAAATCATACATAGAAAAAGAGCCATGAGTTTCTAAAATAAATTAAAAATAACAATGTTATTAGCAACAAAACACTGACAAATCTTCTTCAAAGTTAGTTTTCATAATCATCCTCATCCAAAAACCAGATTTCTCATAAAAAATTACTTTTTTCCACTGTTATGTCCTTTTATTTCATCGATGTAAATCTAGTAGCACTATTTTTTCTACCATTTTAGCTATCAATATATAATTTCTCATGTGATACAAAATAATGTATATTATACAATATATCAGGGAAAATGAAACAGAAGTATGTTGGACAAATAAGATTTTTAAAAAAGTATTTGACACAGTATTTTGCCCCAATACTTAATCTGCTAGACGAAAGTGGGTTTGGCTTGGTTTACTTAGGGTCAGTTCTTTTCATAAATGTTTTAATTAGTTGAAGCTATTGGATACTTTCTTTCACAATTCAAATTCTTTTAGGGAATGTTTCATGGCTCATATAACTGGATATATCACATTCAGGATATTTCCAGAGGTTAAAACATGATCAAGGTTGGAGCTTCTTTCTTCATGGACTGCAGCAATTCTAGGTCCCATATCCATACCCACATCATCTAGTGGGAAGCAGATCATCTGTCCCAAAATTCCAAACAACTCTCTTAACACCTGATTAAATCAGCTTAATTCACATGTCCAGTTCTGAGTCATACTTACAGAATTGTCAAAGAAGGTATGATATCAATGCATCATCAAATAGAGACTATCAATAAAAAGATAGAAATTATAAAACAAAAAGAACCAGATGGAAATTCTGGAGTTTAAAAGTACAATACCTAAAATTAAAAATTCACTTGTGTAGCTCAATAGTAGATTGGAGCTGGCAGAACAAGGAATCAGTGAGCTTGAAGATAAAAGGGTAGAGAATATGCAATCTGAAGAACAAAGAGAAAGAAGAATAAAGAAAAACTGAGCCTCACAGAAATGTAAGACACCATTAAATGTACCACCATACAAATATGTTGTACGGTCTTCTAGAAGGAGAAGGAGCAGAGAAAGGAGTAGAAAAAAAAGTTCACAGAAGTAAGGGCTGAAAACTTCACAAATTTTATGAAAATAATTATATATCTGAAGAGATCAATAAACTCAAAGTAGAATAAACACAAAAATATCCACATTCAGATACATCATAATCAAAAGCAGAAAGCCAAAGATAAATGAACAAATTCTTAGAAGCAGCAAGAGAAAAAAGGAATTGCAGTAAAATTAACAGCTAACTTCTCATCATAATCAATGGTGACCAGAAGGCAGTGGATGATATATTTAAAGTACTAAAAGAAAAAGCAGTCAACTAAGAATGTTTATATCCAGTGAAAGTACAAAAAATTAAAACAAAATAGATATGCTTAGATAACTACTGAGAAAATGTGTTGCTAGAATACCTGCTTTATGTTGTGGCTGTTAGGTGCCATCAAGTCAGCTCCGACTCATAGTGACCCCATGTACAACAGAACAAACCACTGCCCGCTCCTGTTCCAGCTGCACAATCTTTGCTATATCCTAAGCCCATCATTGCAGCCACAGTGCCAATCCATCTCATTGAGGGCCTTCCCCTTTTTCATTGACCCTCTACTTTACCAAGCATGATTCCTTCTCCAGGAAATGGTTCCTACTGCCAACATGATCAAAGTAGGTGAGACGAAGTCTGGCCTTTCTTGGTTCCAAGGAACATTCTGGCTGCACCTATGTGGGACAGATTTTTTTCTTCTTCTGGCAGTCCATGGTACTTTCAGTATTCTTCGCCATCACAACTCAAAACCATCAACTCTTCTTCAGACTTCCCTATTCATGATCCAGCTTTCACATGCATATGAAGCAACTGAAAATACCTTGGCTTGGGTTAGGCGTACCTCAGTCTTCAAAGAGACATGTTTGCTCTTCAGCAGTTTAGAGGTCTTTTAGAGCAGATTTGCCCAGTGCAAGACATCTTCTGATTTCTTGATTGCTGCTTCAATGGGTGTAGATTGTGGAACCAAGTAATATGAAATCTTTGACAAGTTCAATCTTTTCTGCAGTTACTGTGATGCTGCTTATTAGTCCAGTTGTGAGGATTTTCATTTTCCTTATGTTGAGGTGTAATCCATAGGACACTATAGTATTTGATCTTCATCAGTGTTTCAAGTCACCTTCACTTTCAGCAAGCAAAGTTGTGTCATCTGCATATCGCAGGTTGTTAATGAGTCTCCCAATCCTGATGCCACGTTCTTCTTCATATAGTCCAGCTTCTCAGTTTATTTGCTCAGCATACAGATTGAATAAGTATGGTGAAAAGATACAACCCTGACACACTCCCTTCCTGATTATACACCATGCAGTATCTCCTTGTCCTGTTGAACAACAGCCTCCTGGTTTATGTATAGGTTCCTCATGAGCACAATTAAGTGTTCTGGAATTAGCATTCTTCTCAATGTTATGCATAATTTCTTATGTTTCACACAATCAAGTGCTTTAGCATAATCAATAAAACACAAGTAAATATCTTTCTGGTATTCTTTGCTTTCTGCCAAGATCCATCTGACATCAGCAATGATATCCCTCATTCCACATCCTCTTTTGAGTCCAGCTTGCATTTCTGGAAGTTCTCTGGTTCTCTGTCAATATACTGCTGCAAAAGTTTTTGAATTATCTTCACCAAGATTTTATTTGCATGTGATATTAGTGATACTGTTAAATAATTTCCACATTCTGTTGCATCACCTTTCTTTGGAATGGATACAAATATGGATCTCTTCCAGTCAGTTAGCCAGGTAGCTGTCTTCCAAATTTATTTGCATAGACTATAGAAGGCCTTCAGCAGGGCATCGATTTGTGGAAACATCTCATTGGGTATTCTGTCAATTCCTGGAGCCTTGTTCTTCACCAGTTCTTTAAGTACAGCTTCAACTTCTTACTTCAGTACCATTGGTTCTTGATAATATCCACCTTCTGAAATGGGTGAACATTGACCAGTTTTTTGGTACAGTGAATCTGTATATTCCTTCCATCCGCTTTTGGTGTTTCTTGCATCATTCAAAATTTTGCCCATAGAATCTTTCAGTATTGCAACTCAAGTCTTGAGTTTTTTCTTCAGTTCCTTCAGCTTGAGAAATGCTGAGCATGCTCTTCCACTTTGGTTTTCTAACTCCAGGTATTTTCACATTTCATTATAATAATGGCCTTTGTCTTCCTGAGCTGCGAAATCTTCTATTCAACTCTTTTATCTTGTCATTTCTTCCATTTGCTTTAGCTACTTTCCATTCAAGAGCAAGTTTCAGAGTGTCTTCTGACATCCATTTTGGTCTTTTCTTCCTTTCCTTTCTTTTTAATGACCTTTTCATTTCTTCATGGAGGATGTTCTTGATGTCATCCTATAATTCCTCTGGCTTTCGGTCATTGGTGTTCAATGCCTCAAATCTATTCTTTATATGGTCTCTAAATTCAGGAGGGATATAATCAAGGTTATATGTTGGCTCTTGTGGACTTTTTTTAAATTGTCTTCAGCTTCAAATTAAACTTGCGTATGAACAATTGATGATCTGTTCCACAGTCAGCTCCTGGCCTTGTTTGGGCTAAAGATATTGAGCTTCTCCATCACCTCTTGCCACAGATATAGTCAGTCTGAATCCTGTGTATTCCATCTCGCAAAGTCTATATGTGCAGCTACCATTTATGTTGTTGAAAAAAAGTATTTGCAATGAATAAGTCATTAGTCTTGCAAAATTCTATCATGTGATGTCTAGCATCATTTATGTCACCAAGGCCATATTTTCCAACTACCAGTGATTCTTCTTTTTTCCAACTTTTGCATTCCAGTCTCCAGTAATAATCAACACATCTTGATTGCATGTTTGGTCAATTTCAGACTGCAGAAGTTGGTAAAAAAAAAAAAAATCTTCAATTTCCTCATCTTTGACTTTGGTGGTTGGTGTGTAAAGTTGAATAATAGTAGTATTAAGTAGTCTTCCTCGTAGATGTATGGATATTATCCTATCACTGACAGCATTGTACTTAAGTTTAGATCTTGAAACATTCTTTGTGACAATAAATGCCATGTCATTCTTCTTCAATTTTTCATTCCCGGCATAGTAGATCATATGGTTGTCTGATTCAAAATGGGCAAAACCAGTCCATGTTAGCTCACTAATGCCTAGGATATCGATCTTTATGTGTTCCATTTCATTTTTTGACAACTTCCATGTTTCCTAGTTTCATACTTCATACATTCCATGTTGTGATTATTAATGGATGTTTGCAGCTATTTCTTCTCATTTTGAGTCATGCCACAACAGCAAATGGAGGTTCTGAAAGCTTTGCTCCAGCCACATCATTAATGTCGACTTTACTCTGAAGAGGCAGCTCTACCACAGTCATATTTTGAGTGTGTTCTGACCTGAGGGGCTCATCTTCTGGCACTATATTGGACAATGTTTCAGGGCTATTCATAAAATTTACCAGTAATAAATCAGACAGTGTTTCATTGTTTTTCATAAGGTTTTCACTGACCAATTCTTTGAGAAGTGGATGCCCCTTCCTTCTCCAAGTCTGTCTTAGTCAGGAAGCTCCACTAAAATTTGTGCACCATGGGTGACCCTGCTGGTATTTGAAATACTGGTGGCATAGCCTCCAGCCTTAGAGCAACACTCAAGCCACCACAGCACAACAAATTGACAGATGAGTGGTCTTATAAGAAATACTGAATAAAGTTATTCAGACCAATCAAATAACACCAGACAGTATTTTCAGTCTACTTGAAGAAACACTGTACCAGTAAGTGTAATTGCATAGGTAATTATCAAGGAGTATAATTTCATGATCTTCTCCTTTCTCCTCTTAATAGATTTATAAAGAAGTTCCACATAATAATGTATACATAATTATAATGTTTTATACATAACATATAGAAATGTGATATAGCATAGCACAAAGAACACAGGTGGGAGCAAAGCTGTTTTGGAGTCTGGAAATTATACCAAATGGTAACTCCATATGACAGAAAGAAGTTAAGTGAACCTGAAATAGTAAATAAGAAGATTAACATAACAAAGTATAAATACATAAGTACTCTCCTTTCTTCTTTCAGCTTCTTTAAAATAAAAAATTGTTTATAGTTATTATAATAATGTATTATTAGAGTTCCAGCAAGATGGTGGACTAGGCACAAGGACTGCACAGATGCTCTTCAACAAAGAAAAGGGAAACCAATTAACACAGACACAGAAGATAATCTTGGACCCCTGAGCCTTGAAGGG
>NW_006922149.1:942645-953795 GCF_000298275.1 Orycteropus afer afer | reverse complement strand
GTGAATTTACTCTGTAAATCTTCACCCAAATAAAAATAAATAAATTAATTAATTAAAAATAATAATAATAATGTATTATTAGGTTCACACCACATAGAAAGCCCTAGTGATCTACTTTTGAAATAAATTAGCCAATGAAAACTCTGTGGATCACAATAAGTTGATACTATTGTGTATGGGGTTGCCATGAGTTGGAGGATGACTCAACAGCACCCACTAATAACAACAAGATATATAGATGTCATATCTGTAGCATTAATAGCAGAAAAATTTGGATGAGAGAATAGATCTATATAGGATGAAGAGTTTTATATTTCATTAGAATTAAATTAATATAAAACAGAAGTAAAGTCAGAAAAGTTAAAATGTATATTGTAAGGCCTAGAGAAACAAGTAAGAAAACAATGCAAAAAATATGGTGAAAAAGTCATTAAAAGAATTAAAATGTTACACTAGAAAATACTGGTTTCACTGGTGAATTCTATTATACACTTAAAGAATAATTAATAACAGTTCTTCACAAACTGTTCCAAAAACTACAAGAGGAAGAAAGATGTCCCAATTCATTTATGAGGCCAGTATTACTATTATACCAAAATCAGGTGTGATAGTTGGGGCTGTGTGTTAACTTGGCTGGACCACAATTCTGAATGGTTTAAGCAGTTGTGATGTGGTTACTTCCATGATGAGATAAAATATATATGTTTTGAGCAGCCAATCTTGTAAAAAGGAGTTTCCTTAGGGGTGTAACCTCCTTCATATATATATGGACATCCTGTGAAAATGAGAGAATCTTCCATGGATCTGGATCCTATTGTGCTGCTAACAATTGTCTGTGTTGTCTGTGAGCGAACAGTCCACCATTTGGCTTGGTGACCTAGGATTCATCAACTGTCAGAGTTAACAATCAGTTTACTGCCTGCCACCCTTCAGCTTGTCAGGCCCTACAACTGCATGAATTGGAAAAAGCCTCCAGTTTCATGTTTGATCCAGGAACTTGGGACTTGCCACCTTCTATAAGTGTGTCAGCCATTTTCCTAAGATAAATCTCTTTATATATATACATAAGCTTTACTGGTTTTGCTTCTCTAGAGAACCCAGCTTAACACATTTGGTACCAGGAGTGGGGTGCTACTCTGACAGATACCTAAAATGTGGAAATAGGAGTGGAGTGTGTCTTTGATCCAGGATCCTGGCAGCAGCAGAGCCAAGAGACCAGCATGAGAGATGGGAGTAGCAGATCTGGGAGACCAGTATGAGAGATAGCAGTAGCAGAGCCCGAAGACTGGCATGAGACAGTGACAGCCATACGAGCCCACTGAGGAAAAAGCTGGATGCCATTGGGTAGGCAACTTCCTGGCAGAGTGGGTTGCCTTTGGGCATTAATTGGCAGAAGAGATTGGTATGAGATGGAGTAGCAGGCTGGCCAGTCCACAGAGCAAGAAAGCTAAGTGTCCTTTGGGCAGGAAGATTCCTGGTGGAGTGGGTTGCCTTCTGCCATTAATTGGCAGAAGTGGAGAAATCAAGGAAACTAGAAACAGAACTGCCTCAGCCTCAAGGGTAGGACCATGGCCTTTGAGGGTGAAACCACCACAGCCTCCTAGGTTTCAAAGAGTCAGACCTTCACTAACTTGGTTCTGGAGTGTGGGACCAGAGGAATGGAGCCATAGCTACTGCCTAAGTGTGAGAGAGTAGGGCTACCATGCCCAAGAGGTGGAAGAATGGGGCCCGCCAGGCCAAAGGGTGAGGTTGCCACTCAGAGGAACTAGGGGACTGGAGCCACCCAGTAAAGGAGATCTGTACAAATGCCACCCAGTGAAATTCTGCAGGAGCCATGTTGACAAAGGGTGGAGTTGTGGTAATTGAGGTTGTTGTCAACTTGCTCTGGCTTGGTTGAGTAGCCAGCTGGGCAGCTGGATGTAGTCATTCCCCATGGTGAGATCAGCAATCAATTCCATGGTGGAATCTACTGGAGCAGCTCTGTAGCTGCTTTAAGGATATGGTCTGCTTCTAGTACGTAAGAAGCAGCTTTGAGGAAGATCTCTAGCTTTTTAGAAAGCTTGAACCCTGCATGTAGCAAAGTCATTGTTCAACAGCCTGCCATGTCTTGTCAATCTTGGGACATTTTCTGGACTTGACTTAGTAGCCTGCCATGTTGTATGGTGACATTGAGACTGTGCCTTTTCACTTATTGACCTTGGGTTTTTCAGCCTCGGCAGCCAGCTGCTTCCTGAGTGAAGAAAAGCCTCTAGTTTCAATGGGCCAGGAGCAAGAGGTAGAGCTGAAGCCCAAGGTTGAGGGACTTTCACCCAGCCCCTAGAACCTGGCACTTTGAAATTGGACTTCTACCCTCCACAGATTGTAAGAATAAACTCCTATTTGTTAAAGCCATCTCATATGGCATATTGCTGTGAGAGCGGCGCTGTTGTTGTTGTTGTTATATGCCGTCGAGTCGGCTCCGACTCATAGCGACCCCTCCTTGGGCTTCCAAGGCAGTATCACTATGGAAGTAGGATTGCCCAACCTTCCTTCTGAGGAGTGGCTGGTGGGTTTGAACCGCCAGCCTTCTGGTTAGCAGTCAAATGCCTTAGGCACTATGCTACCAGAGCTCCCTGAGAGCGGCACTAGGTAACCAAAATATCAGGTAAAGTATAGGTCCTAGGTCTAAATTGTCCTCTGAAGATGAGTAGTACTTGTTATTTGCTGTCTCTGATTAAATTTTTCTGTAACATCTTTTAGCTTTCCTATCACCCTTTCACAGTATAGACATATACTTACAATAGTGCTAGATTTAAGTCTCTTTGAAGACTAAGGTACACCTAACCCAAGCCCTGGTATTTTCAGTCACCTCATATGCATGTGAAAGCTAGACAATTAGTAAGGAAGACTAAAGAGTTGATGCTTTAGAGTTGTGGTGTTGGCAAAGAATCCTGAAAGTACCGTGGACTGCCAGAAAAATTAACAAATCAGTCCTGGAGGAAGTGTAGCCAGAATGCTCCTTAGATGTGAGAATGATTTTGTCTAATCTATTTTGGTCATGTTGTCAGAAGGGACCATTCCCTGGAGAAGATATCATGCTGGGTAAAGTGGAGGATCAGCGAAAAGGGGGAAGGCCCTCTATGAGATGGATTGACACAGTGGCTGCAAGGATGGGCACAGGTATAGAAAGGATTGTGAAGCTGGCAGAGTACTGGGCAGTGTTTTGTTCTGTTGTACACAGGGTCACTATGGGTCAGAGCCAACTTGGTGGCACCTAATTACAAATAGCAAGAAACCTTTTTTAGAGGTTACCAGTGGCGGTTTTGGAAGTAGATACTCTCAGTCTTGAGGGTTGGCAGCAAAAATTCACTCCTTAGCCAGCTGGCTGCATGTGGTTTGGCTGTTTGAAGCAGCATCTTAAAAGACTCAGCAGTCAAGAAGGCATAGCACAGAGCAAGCTCTCTGTAGATGGCAGTGGCCTCATTTGATATTTACAGGTGCCTGTAGCACCAGGATCAGACTGAATTAGGTTCTCACTTCAAAAGAGAAACCAGGGGAATGAGAGGCCCCATTTGCAAAGCTGAGCCAACAGCTCAAAGCTGTCTCATGGAGAGTTGTATAGGGTCCTCAGGTTGAGTATAGGATCAGTGGAATACAAAATTTCCCATTCCAACATGAAGAACTAATTTGATAATGAGGTTTTTCTTTTTGTTTGCATTTTAAAGCCAAGGTAAAGAACATGTTTATTCATTTATTTATTTTTAAGATTTATTAACTATTTTTCTGAGACTAACTCCCCCCTTTTTAGTGTTCTCATAGACAACTGCAAAAGATGTAGAAAATAGGACAACTTTATTCCTGAAGATAAACTTTGTTCCTCAACTAAATATGAGGTGAACCAAGCCAATGGGATATGATTAATCAAGAGCAGAGTTCCAAGGTAACTGTTCTATATTTCAATGCTTTGCTTGTCCCAAGATCAGGATTTTGGTGAACATAGAGAGGAGGCAGTCCTGACATAAGCGGCAGAATCTGACATAACTGATGGAATATGTCTCAGTTTCTAGTGCTACTATAACAGAAATGCCACAAGTGATGGCTTTAACAAACAGAAATTTATTCACAGTTTAGGAGGTAGAAGTTTGAATTCATAGCACCAGTTCTAGGGAAAGGCTTTCTCTCTCTGTTGGCTGTGGGGGAAAGTCCTTGTCTCCTTTCAACATCTATGGGCCCTATGTTTCGTGGAGATCTCCATGTGTCTTGGCCTCAGTCTTCCCTTTGATGATTGATCAAGAAGGTTCTCAGCACAGGGACCCCAAGTCCAAAGGATGTGCTCATTCCTGGCTCTTCTTTCTTGGTGGTTTTTCAAGTCCATTCTCACTGTTCACATCTCTCTCCTTTTTCTTTTGTAAGATAGAAGTTGTGACTCAAGCAAGGGTGTGGCTTGAGTAAGAGTGGTGACTTGAGTAAGGGCATGACTTTAGTAACTGAGTAAGGATGATGACTGAAGTAAGTGATTAAAGTCCTACCCACTTGTAAGGCCATGCCTCAAGATACAATCCTGTCTGCATTAACATATATAGGCAGTGCCTTGGTTAGGAACGCGATTCATTCCTAGCTGTGTCTTTAAGAACTTATCGGGGTTTCAAACTGCTTTTGATGCATTCAGTCATGGCTGAGGAAGTGTCACTAGAACAGACCCAAATTTTTAAAATTATGGTGAAACAGAAGATAGCTGAGCAGGAAAAGTTATGGGTTAAAGCCTTGCTAGAAACTTAATCTAACAAGAAGGACAATGTACACACTGAATAACAATCAAATCTGTTGCTCTCAGATTTTGAGTTTAGAAGCAGTGCTGCCCTGCTGAAAGCCACGGGTGCCCCACTCAAACATGGTGGCACCCTACTCAAAGCTGGTGTCTGACCTTGCTGCTTTGAATGTGTATCATTCTCCTACAGCTTGCCAATAATTCAATCTCATCATCAGGCTCCTAAAGGGCTCACCATGACTCTTCTGAGTCTCATATTGCAGAACTTTGAACCATATTTTTTCCCATTCTGGGTATGGTGCTGAGTCTGCCAAATTATAAAACTTGTGGTCTGTTTTTTTTCTTTTTTTTCCCTTTGCTTCACTGGCCATGACAGAACTGATTTAAATGGCAAGTAGGAGTTGCCTGTAAATTGGACATTTCATAATCCAGGAACTGCCTATAGAGGGGTTACGATTTATAAAATGTATCAGAAAATAGAGAATAATTACATCACAACATGGAGGATAGACACACAATACTAGGATCATGGCTTAGCCAAGTTGACATATATTTTGGGGGGACACAATTTAATCATGATAGAGTGCCATTTTCTTCCTCAGCCTGCCTGATTGTTGGCCTTGAATTAGAGCTCTCATCAGGGGATAGAGAAGTTAGTCTCATGGATTCATGTAAAATAGGGGCAAGGAAGTGCCTTTCACTTCACCTTTGTTCCTCTCTTAACAAGTAGCTGAGAAAATATCTTTTATGTGTTTTAGGCTTAAGGTACTTAGGTCCTCATGATCTTTGATTTTTGCCCCCTTTTTTCTTCTTCCAGTTTTAAAGAGGATCTTGGTTTAATAGTCATCTGGGTTGACAGGAGCTTGGTTTGAGAGAGGTCAGGGAGGAAGATAAAGGTAAAATATTTCACATAACTAACTAGATAGACCCTAATTATCAGCAGACTAAAAGGCAAAAAGAACAAGCAAAGAAAGCATTAGTTCACACTTATAGAATCAATGTGACATGCAAGCAAATGCTTTGCTTGTCCCAAGATTATGTCCACAAGAAGCTCAAAGGACAAGATATTTTATTTGTTTGTTTCTCTTTCAATTTCTAAAAGCTAGAGAAATTGCCTGAAACCAAAGTTTAGAAAGCCTTTCTAAGCTTTCTTCAGGTAGCAAACACCACAAATCCTTAAAAAACTCAAAGTAAAAAGCAAACTACCAAAGTGTGGAAGACTATAAATTAAATATATTTTTTATGATCTTAAGATGTAGAAAGCTTTCCTAAGCAATTGACTAAACCCAACAGTCATAAAAAGACTTACCTATTTGACCTTGTAACAATTTAAAACATTCATAGGTGAAAAAAAAAAAAATGACATATTTAATGGACAAAAGAATAACCTCAGTGATATGTTTAAAAAAAAAAAAATTAGAAAATTGCTAAGGAAAAAAAAAAAACACAAAAAAACCCCAGAAACTGTATGAAGTATATGACCAAGTAATTATGAGAAGATAAAAAAAGAAATGGCTGTGGCGGGGTGGGGGTTGGAGGGTGGGACTTTACTAATTAGGGAAGTTTAAATTGAAAAAGATTATTCTGTTAGATTTAATTATAGCACTGTACCACATATGGTTGAGAATGCATCTTTCTCATACACTATAGGTAGGAGTATATATTATTAGTAAAGTCCACTACTTTGGTTAGAGTTTTGTCCTCCAAAAGAGAAATAGGAAAGTCTTCATCCCTGTATCTATAAATATGACCTTCTTTGGAAAGAAGTGTTTTCCTTTGTTATATTAATGAGGTCATACAAAAATAGAGTGGGTCCTAAACCTTATCACTTCTGAGTGATGTCTTATAAAAAAAGCAGAACATACACATACAATAAGAAAACATCATATGAGGCCCATCTACTAGTAAAAGAACCCCAGGCACTGATGTCAGACACTGAGAACTAGGGGAGAGGCCACCAAGAGAATTGCCATAGACTAATGGCCACAGTGTTGTCCCAACATGATCTGCTAAAAATTTACCTTTGTCTCAGATACTTGAGATCGAGTTTTGTCGTATACTGTTGTTGTTAGGTGTCACTGAGTCAGCTACTACTCATAGAGACCCTGTGTAAAACAAAACAAAACACTGCCTGCTCCTATACCATCCATACAATCGTTCTATCCTTGGGTCCATTTTTGCAGTCCTGTGTCAATCTTCCTCATGGAGGTTCTTCCTTTTTTTGTTGACCCTGCACTTTACTAATAATGATGACTTTCTCTAGGGATTAGTACCTCCTGACATATCCAAATAAGTGAGACAAAGGCACACCATCCTGTTTTTTAAGGAATATTTGGTTGCATTTCTTCCAAGGAAGATTTGTTTGTTCTTCTAACAATCCATGGTGTATTCAATATTGTACATCAATACCATAATTCAAAGGCATCAACTCTTCTTCAGTCTTCCTTATTCACTGTGCAGCTTTCACAGGTTCTTGAAAATACCATTGTTTAAGTCATGACACCTTAGTCCTCAAAGTGACATCTTTGCTTTGTAACACCTTAAAGAGGTCTTGTGCAGCACATTTTTCCAAATCAATATGTCATTTGATTTCTTAACAGCTGCTTCCATGGGAATAGATTATTGATCCAAATAAAATGAAATCCTTGACAAATTTAGTTTCTTCTACATTTAACATGATGTTGGTTATTGGTCCAGTTGTGAAGATTTTTGTTTTCTTTATGTTGTGGTGTAATGAATACTATAGGCTGCAGTCTTTGATCTTCATCAGTAAATATATCAATTCCTCTTTGCTTTCAGCATGCAAGAATGTGCCATGTACATATCCCAGGTTGTTAAAGATTTAAGTCTTTCTCCAGTTTTGATGCTGCATTCTTCTTTATCTAGTCCAGCTTCTCAGATTATTTATTCAGCATACAAATTGAGTAAGTATGGTGAAAGAATGCATGCCTTTCTTGATTTTAAATTATGTAGTATCTCCTTGTTCTATTCCAATGACTGCCTCTTGGTCTATGTACAGTTTCTGCATGAGCACAATTAAGTGTTTTGGAATTCCAATTCTTCTCAATATTATTCATAATCTGTTATGATTTACATAGTTGAATGCCTTTACATAGTCAATAAATACAGTTAAATATCTTTCTGATATTCTCTGCTTTAAGCCAAGATCCATCTGACATCAGTAATAATGTTCCATGTCCTCTATTGAATCCAGCTTAAATTTCTGGCAGTTCCCTGTCAATGTAGTGTGGTAACTGGTTTTTAATTATCTTCAGAAAAGTTTTATTTGAATGCAATAATAATGACATTGTTTGATAATTTCCTCATCATGTTTCATCACTGTTCTTTGGAATGGCACAAATATGGATACTTTTCCAGCTGATTGGCTAGGTACCTGTCTTCCGTATTTCTTAGCATAGATGAGAGAACAATGTCAGGGTTGCATCTGTTTGTTGAAACATCTAAATGCTTATTCTGTCAATTCCTGGAGCCATACTTTTTGCAAATGCTTTCACTGCACCTTGGATTTCTTTGTTCAATACCAATGGTTTTTGATATCTCCCAAAATGGCTGAACCAATTGTTTTTGGTACAGTGACTCTGTGTATTCTTTCCATCTTCTTTTGATGCTTCCCGAATCATTCAATATTTTACCTGAGTAAAATATTGTTGTTAGGTGCCATCAAGTCAGTTTCGTCTTATGGTGACCCTAAGTACAACAGAATGAGACACTGCCTGATCCTGTGCCATCCTCATTTTTGTTACCAGTCCTCAGCCTATCATCACATTCATTGTGTCAGTCCATCTCATTGAGGCTTTTCCCCTTCTTTGCTGACCTTCTACTTTACCACACATGATATCTTTTTCCAGGGACTGGTCCCTTATGACAATGTGAAGAAATATGAAAGATAAAATCTGGCCGCTTTTACTACTAAAGGGCATTCTAGCTCTACTTCCTCCAAGACAGATTTGTTTGTTCTTCTAGTAGTCCAAGGTAGATTCAATATTCTTCACTAACACCACAATTCAAATGCATCAATTATTCTGCAGTCTTCCTTATTCATTGCCCAATTTTCACATGCATAGGAGGCTATTGAAAATACCATGGCATGGGTTAGGTTACCCTACTCTTCAAAGTGACATCATTGCTCTTAAACACTTTAAAGAGGTCTTATGCGACAGATTTGCCTAATGCAATATGTCATTTATTTCTTGACTGCTGCTTCCATGGTCACTGATTGTGGACCCAAGTAAAATGAAATTCTTGACAACTACAACCTTTTCTCCATTTATCATGATTTTGCTTACTAGTCCAGTTTGGAGGATTTTTGTTTTCTTTATGTTGAGGTGTAATCCATACTGAAGACTGTAGTCTTTGTTCTTCATCAGTAAAGTTTTTCATCAGATTTATGCTTCAAAACTTCCTCACTTTCAGCAAGCAAGATTGTGTCATCTCCATATCATCGGTTGTTAATGAGTCTTCTTTCAATCCAGATGCCATCTTCTTTTTCACACAGTCCAGCTTCTTGGATTATGTACACAGCATACAGGTTGAATAAGTATGGTGAAAGGTTACAACCCTGACACACACCTTTTCTGACTTTAAAGTAGCAGTATCCTCTTGTTCTGTTGGACAACTGCCTCTTGGTCTATGCACAGGTTGCTCATGAGCACAAATAAGCATTCTAGAATTCCTGTTCTTTTCAATGTTATCCATAATGTGTTATGAACCATACAGTCTAATGCCATTGCATAGTCAATAAAATACAGGTAAACATCTTTCTGGTACTCTTTGCTTCCCGCCTTAGCATCCATCTGACAGCAGCAATGATATCCCTTGTCCTATGTCCTCTTCTGAATCCAGCTTGAATTTCTGGCAGATCTCTGTTGATGTACTGCTGCAATCATTTTAAAATTACCTTCAGAAAATAATTTACTTGAGTGTGATATTAATGGTAGTGTTTGATAATTTCTGTGTTTGGTTGGATCACCTTTCTTTGGAATGGCCGCAAATATGGATCTCTTCCAATTGGTGGCCAGGCAGCTGTCATCCAAATTTCTTCGCATAAACAAGTGAGCACTTCCAGTGTTGCATCATTTGTTGAAACATCTGAATGGGTATTCCATCAATTCCTGAAGACTTTTTTTTTTTTTTTTCCCCCAGTTCCTTCAGTGCAGCTTGGACTTTTTCCATCATTTGTTCTTGATCAAATGCTCCCTCCTGAAGTGGTTGAACATTGACCTATTCTTTTTGGTACAATGAATTTGTGTTTTCCTTCCATCTTCTTTTGATGTTGCCTGCATCTTTCAATATTTTTCCCATAGAATCTCAATATTGCAACTTTAGCCTTCTGTTTCTTTAGTTCTTTCAGCTTGAGAAATGCCAAGTATGTCCTTCCCTTTTGGTTTTCTAATTCCATGTCTTTGCATCTTTCATTATAATACTTTGTTTTCTCAAACTGTCCTTTGAAATCTTCTGTTCAGTTCTTTTGCTTCATTCTTTCTTTCATTTGCTTCAGCTCTCTGTGTTTATGAGAAAGTTTCAGTCTCTTCTGACATCCATTTTAGTCTTTTCTTTCTTTCCTATCTTGTTAATAGCTCTTGCTTTCTTTGTGTATGATGTTCTTCATGTCATCCCACAACTCATCTTGTCTTCAGTCAATAGTGTTCAATGCATCAGATCTATTTTTGAGATGGTCTCTAAATTCAGGTGGAATATACTCAAGGTCTTACTTTGGCTCTCTGAGATTTAATTTTCTTCAGCTTCAATTTGAACTTACATATGAGCAATTTGTTGGTCTGTTCCATAGTTTGCCCTTGGCCTTGTTCTGCCTGATGTTAATGAGTTTCTCCATTGCCCTTTTCCACAGATGCCGTTGATTTGATTCCCGTGTGCTACATCTGGTGAGTGCCACATGTATAGTCATCATTTATGTTGTTAAGAAAAATGAATAAGTCATTAGGCTTTCAAAATTCTATCATAAGATATCTGGCATCCCATGATAGAATGACAGAATGAATGTTGAATTACTGCACATTATGGCGACTAGCATTTTTGCCAGTTCTGTGCTGCTTTTTAAAATATTTTTCTTTTTCCTTCTTCTTAGTTATTTTCTCTTACCCCTTGTTTTTCTCTTCTTTCCTTTCTTTTCTAATTCCTCTTCCACTCTCCTCTTTTTTAATGATCCTGTGTAGTAGATTCCTGCACCTGCCCCCCATAATCAACAGTGCATGCTCTTGTCCATTCATGGATAGCAGTGTGCAGTGTGTACTCCCAGGGAGTGAACTCTGGTTCCCACTGAAGTTTTGTTGGTGGCTAACATGCTAGATTTTGTTTTTCCTTTTTTCTTTCTTAGCGAGCCCTCCTTGGGTTTCCGAGGCAGTATCACTATGGAAGTAGGATT
>NW_006922149.1:940484-942360 GCF_000298275.1 Orycteropus afer afer | reverse complement strand
AAAAAAAAAAAAAAGAAAAAAAGAAAAAAATCACTGAGAAAATTACCAAAGATTTGTTGGAAGAAAACTTCCCTAAAATCATGAAAGACAAAAGATATGACTTCAACAAAGCCAACGGACATCAAATAGGATAGACTCCAAAAAGAAATCACCAAGACATATCATAATCAAACTTTCCAAAAGCAAAGACAAAGAGAGAATCCAAAAAGCAGCTCAGGAAAAACAAAAAATCACCTACAAAGGAGAACCAATAAGATTAAGCTCTGATTTCTCAGCAGAAACTATGTAGGCAAGAAGGCAATGGGATGACACATATAAAATCCATAAAAAAGGATTTCTCATCAAGAATTATATATCCAGCAGAATTGTTCACAATGCTGAAATTAGGACATTTCCAGATAAACAGAAATTTGTAAAAACCACACCAACCTTACCAGAACTGCTAATGGCAGTGCTTGGAAAAGAAAATCAACAATAGCAGACAACAACTGGAAATTAAGACACATAATAGCATCACCTGGAAATCAACCCAAGAAGTATCAGAAAATAAAAAAAAAATTAAAATAAACTTGTTGTTGTTGTTGTTATGTGCCGTCGAGTCAAACCCGACTCATAGCAACCCCTCCTTGGGTTTCCGAGGCAGTATCACTATGGAAGTAGGATTGCCCAACTTTCCTTCCGAGGAGTGGCTGGTGGGTTTGAACCACCAGCTGTCTGGTTAGCAGGCAAGTGTCTTAGCCACTATGCTACAAGACTGAAAATAGTGGGCCACAGATATCAATTTATAAATGATGATAACTACAAAACAAAAAGGGATAAATGTTGTAATTACAGAACATCCAAATAGAGAAGAAGTCAAGATGATATCAAGATAGAGTGGACTGTTTTAAACTTGGGAAGAAAATAATAAATTACAAGGTAACCTCAAAGAAAATTAATAAACCTTCATAAAAATAATTAAAAAAAAAATCATAAAGTCTCAGCACAGAAAAATATACCAAACAAAGAAACCATCAACACCACACACAGAAGAAAAACATAAAAAAAATAAAATAAAACAGCAAATTCATACCTGTGGATGATTATACTGAATGCAAATGGATTAAATGCACTGATCAAGAGATAGAGAGTAGCAGAATAGATAAGAAAACGTGATCCATTAATATACTGTCTACAAGAGACACACCTTAGACACAAAGGACAGAAAAATATATATCAAGAAAATGGCAACCAAAAAATATCAGGAGGGGCAATATTAATTTCTAATAAAATAGACTTTAAGGCAAAAGAGACAAGGAATGATATTATATAATAATTACATGGTCAATCTGAGAAGAGGACATAACTATAACAAATATCTACATACACTGTGAAAGAATCCCAAAACACATACACCGAACTTTAAAAGAATTGAAAAGAGAAATAGGTGACTTCACAGTAATAGTTGTTGTTGTTATGTGCCGTGGAGTTGGACCCAACTCATAGCGACCCCTCCTTGGGTTTCCGAGGCAGTATCACTACAGAAGTAGATTGCCCCATCTTCCTTCTGAGTCACAATAATAGTAGGAAACTTTAATATACCACTTTTTATGAATACAGAATAACTTAGAAAGAAACTCAACAAAGACACAGAAGATCCAAACAACACAGTCAACCAGACCTCATAGATGTATAGAGAGCACTCCACCCAACAACAGTACAATATACATTTTTTTCCAGTATACATGGAACATTCTCCAGAATAGACCACATTTTAGGCCACAAAGCAAGCCTCAATAAATTTAACAACATAAAAATGCTACATAGCATCTTCCCAGATCCTCATGCTATAAAGTTAGAAATTAGCAACAGGAAGATCAAGGAAAAAAAAAAAAAA
>NW_006922149.1:934561-939983 GCF_000298275.1 Orycteropus afer afer | reverse complement strand
GAAAGGAAATAATAAAGATTCAAGCAGAAATAAATGAAACAGAATAACAATAGAAAGAATCAACAAGATTAGAAGTTAGTTCTTTGAAATAGTTAATAAAATTGACAAACAATTAGCAAGTTTAACAAAGGAAAATATGGAAACAAAATAAGAAATGAAATAGGTGATGTCACAACAGAAACTACTGAAATTAAAGGATAATAACAGAATACTATGAACAACTGTATTCTAACAAATATGAACATCCCAAAGACATGGACAAATTTCTTGAAACACACAACCTATCCAAACTTACACAATGTAAGGTAGAAAATTTGAAAAGATTGATCACAAAAGAAGAAAATGAACAAGTCATGAAAAAAAAAAAAAACTCCCAACCAAAAAAAAAAAAAAAAAAAATCCTGGCCGAGAATTCTAGCAAACATTCAGAGAAGATCTGACACCAATTCTTCTCAAAATACTCCACAACATAGAAAAGAATGGACTACTCATAAACTTATTCTAGGAAGCAAACATTACTCTGATACCAAAACCCTGCAAAGATATCACTAAAGAAGAAAATTATAGACCAATATCCCTCATGAACATTGATGCAAAAATTCTCAACAAAATCCTAGCCAACAGAATCCAACAATGCATCAAAAAAATAATACATCATGACCAAGTGGAATGCATACCAGTTATGCAAAGATGATTCAACACCACAAAAGCAATCAACATAATCCACCACATAAATAAAACAAAGGAAAACAATCACATGATTCTATCAATGAATGCAGAAAAGGCATTTGACAAAATCTAACACCAATTCTTGATAAAAATATTTAGCAAAATAAGAATAGAAGGGAAAATCTTCATCATAATTAAAGCATATCCACAAAACCAAAAACAACCACATGATTCTATCAATGAATGCAGAAAAGGCATTTGACAAAATCTAACACCGATTCTTGATAAAAATATTTAGCAAAATAGGAATAGAAGGGAAAATCTTCATCAAAATTAAAGGCATATACACAAACCAAAAGCCAACATTATTCTCAATGGAGAGAGACTGAAAACTTTACTTTTGTGAACGGAAACCAGATTCCCTTCATCACAACTTTTATTCAGTATTTTATTGGAAGTCCTAGCCAGAGCAATAACTCAAGAAAGGAAAATAAAAGGCATTCAAATTGGCAAAGAAGAAGTAAAATTATCTATTTTTTTAGATTGTGTTATACATAGAAAATCCTAGAGATTCAATAAGAAAATTACTGGACCTAATAGAAGGCTTCAGCAAAGTGGCATGGTAAAAGATTTTTATACAAAAATCAGTCAGATTCCTCTACACTAACAAAGAGAACTCTGAAAAGGAAATCAAGAAAACAATACTATTTACAGTAACCACCCAAAAGATCAAATACTTAGAAATAAGTCTAACCAGAGATACAAAACTCATTGCTGTCGTGTCTATTTCAACTCATAGAGACTCCTCCTTGGGTTTCCAAGGTGGTGTCTCTACGGAATTAGATTGCCCAGTCTTCCAAGGAGTGGCTGGTGGGTTTGAACTGTCAGCCTTCTGGTTAGCAGTCAAATGCTTTAGGCACAACGCCACCAGAGAGCTCCCAGAGATACCAAAGACCTGTATAACGAAAACTACAAAACACTAGTACAAGAAACCAAGAGACCTACATAAATGGAAGAAAATACAATGCTCATGGATAGGAAGACTTAACATCTTGAAAATGTTAATATTACCAAAAGCAATCTATAGATATAATGCAATCTCAATTTATATTCCATAATCATTATTTAAAGAGATGGAAAATCTAATGACCAACTATATAAGGAAAGATATTCTGAATAAGGAAAGCACTACTAAAGAAGAACAAAGAAGGAGTCCTCACACTCCCTGATCGCAAAACTTAATATACAGCCACAGTAGTCAAAACAGCCTGGCTTTGGTGCAATGACAGAACATAGACCAATGGACCAGAATTGAAAACCTAGAAGTAAATCCATTCATTTATGGACAGATGGTCTTTTACAAAGGTACAAGCCCATTAAATGGAGAAAAGACAGTCTCTTTAATAAATGGTGCTGGCAAAACTGGATGTCCATTTGCAGAAAACTGAAACAAGATCTGTATGTTTCACCAGATACAAAAACTAACTCAAGATGGATCAAAGACCTAAAGGTAAAATCTAACACTATAAAGATTATAAAAGAAATAATAGGGGAAAACGTAGGGGCCCTAATACATGGCATAAATACATTATCAAATATAACTTTAAATGCATAGCATTTAAATAACTTTAAATAACAGCAGAAGACAAACTAGATGACTGGGGTTATCTAAAAATTAAACGTGTATGTGCATTAAAAGACTTTGCCAAAAAATTGAAAAGAGAACCTACAGACTGGGGAGAAAAAAATTGACAATAGCATATCAGACAAGGGACTAATTTCTAGACTATATAGAAAGCTTCAACAACTCAACAACAAAAAGACAAGCAATCCAATTAAAATATGGGCATATGACATGAACAGACACTTCAACAGAGAAGATATTCAGGTGGCTAAGAACAATGAAGAAAGGCTCGTGATCATTAGTCATTAGAGAGATGCAAATGAAAACAACAATGAGATATCATCTCACCGTAGCATCAATAGCAAAATTCAAAAAAGTAGAAAACAACAAATCCTGGTAAGGGTCTGGAGAAACTAACCCTCACACACTGCTGGTGGCATTGCAAAATGTTAAACCGCTATGGAAAACAGTATGACACTTCCTGAAAAAGTTGGAAATAGAAATACTGTGTAATCCAACGGGAGCTCTGGTGGCATAGTGCCTAAGGCATTTGACTGCTAGACAGAAGGCTGGTGGTTCAAATCCACCAGCCACTCCTCAGAAGAAGATTGGGGAATCTATTTCCATAGAGATACCCCCTTGGAAACCCAAGGAGGGGTCACTATGAGTCAAATTGACTCAATAGCAGTGAGTTTGTTTGTGTGTTTGGTATATGATCCAACAATCCTACTAGCAGGTATATATCCTAGGGAAATAAAATCCATGGCATACCAGATATATACGCACACATATTAACTGCAGCATTCTCACAATAGCAAAAAAATGGAAACAACCTATGTGCTTGTCAATGGATACAAACTATGGTAAATCCACACAATGGAATACTATACAATGTTAAAGAATAACGAGGAATCTCTGAAATGCTACATAACATGATGAACACAGAGGACATGGTGCTGAGTGAAATTAGTCAGTCATAAAGCCACAAATATTGCATGACACCATGACTGTAAAAAGTCAGAAAAGGTTTACACACAGAAAGAATCATTCTTTGAAAGTTACCAGGGGTGGGACGGAAAGGGAAGGTAAATCACCAACTAGAGGGTAGACATGTATTAACTTGGGTGAAGGGAAAGGCAACATACAATAAGGGGGAGGTCAGCACAAAATGATCAAGGCAAAGAATTACACTAGGAGGCACACAAGAGTTAAAAGCAACGGAGTAACTATTATGACATTCATCACCCTATAATCAGAGTAATAATAATTTGAGTGGATCCATAGATACACACTCAAACTGAACAGGGGTGGGAAGGTGAATGGGAATACACTTACGAATATATATAGGTTTGACAGAGGATATTTCTACATATGTATTTAAATGGGCTACAAATATATCCATGAATATAGTAGAGCATACAGGGGATAAAGTTATGAAAACTTCTTAGCTATAACCAACCACTTTGAGGGAATGAGCTATTGGGCATGGGAGCTGAGGACCACAGTCTCGGGGGCCACTAAGGTCAACTGGCATAACGTAATTCACAAAGATAGTGTTCTATAGGCTCCTTTGGTGAGTAGCAGCTAGAGTCTTAAAATCTTGGAGCAGCCATCTAAGGTCCAACTATTGGTCTCTCCCTGTCTAGAGCAAAGAAGAGTGAATACCCAACTACCACTGCTGACCACTCTGAAAAGGATCATAATAGGAGGTTCTGGATAGAGTGGGGGAAAAAAATATGGAACAGAACTCAAAATCATAAGACGAAGCTTATTGATTTGTTAGAGGCTGGTGGAACCTCCAAGACTATGGCCCTTAGACACCCTTCAAGCCTGGAACTGAACTCACCCCTGTGGTTCAAATTTCTGCCAAATGATAAACAGGTCTATAAACTGAACAGTAACACCAGGAAGGACACACTCATTAGAACAAACAACCATATGAGATCAAAAAGGCAGCATTTGGGATAAAACTCAGAATGAAGGAAGGGACCGGAAAAAAGGCAGAGGGAACTGGTAAACGGTGGGAGGAAGTGAGAAGAGAGCTGTTACATTGTGGGGATTGCAATCAATGTCACAAAACAAAATGTGAATGAATTGCTGAATGGAAAACCAATTTGCTCTGTAAACTTTTCCCAAAATCACAATAAGAGAAATAATAAAGAATTTATTATAGCTGAATTTGTTAAGGCTTCATTGTGGAGAGTTTACTTCCAAGTCACATATGCATGTGTGATTGGTAACTTTGGAAAACAGGCTTTCTGGAGAGAACCTTTCTTCTGCATTCCACAAGTAGTTATCATCCCCTCCTTCATACACAAACACTGCATGTGGCTTCAGACTTTTTTTTTTTTTTAAATTCGTATACTTTCTGTATCTCTACAAATTCACTGATGCTTCTAAAATATAAGTTCTAAGTGAATATGTAACATGCTTTTTATGACTCTCATCACAGTACCTTGCCCAATGAGGCATTTTAATATGCTGTTTGATTAAAATATTAAGAGGGTTAGAAAATCAAATTCTGGAGATAAATTTTGAATATTATGAAAATATTTTTGGTTTCTGATTTATACCTTTCTTTTAAACAAAAGCATGATTGTGTCATTACCAAGTAAAACTAAAAGGACTAAAAGTTATTAAAACTTCTTTGATTTGGTCATCAAACTAAAGTTAAGAATAGAAATATCTATAAAGCTGTATCATTGGTATTTAATGAGTAAAATATCTCTAATGATATGTTTTTATAAGAATTTATATTATATTCTGGCTATTAATCATTTTAATGTTGATAAGTTTAATGGAAGATGCATGTTTGGGAAAGCATTATCAAATGTGGGAAATATGTGTATGTATTAGGATCAGCCAGAAAGCTCCTTTGAAGCAAGAATGACAAGACTTCATTTCACTTACTTTGGACATGTTATCAAGAAAGACTAGTGCCTGGAGAAGGACACCATGCTAGGTAAAGTAGGGAGTCAGTGAGAAAGAGGAAGATCCTCAACTGTTGTTGTTGTTGTTATGTGCCATCGAGTTGTTTCCGACTCATAGTGAACCCATGCACAGCAGAACGAAACACTGCCCGATCCTGCGCCAGCCCCACAATCCCTACTATACTTGAGTCCATCATTG
>NW_006922149.1:903312-931611 GCF_000298275.1 Orycteropus afer afer | reverse complement strand
GGCCAATTCTTTGAGAAGTGGATGGCCTCTTCCTTCTTCCTAGTCTGTCTCAGTCTATAAGCTGGGCTGTTACCTGTGCACCAGGTGCATCTCACTGGGTTTTAAATACCAGAGGCTCAGCCTCAAAGCTCACGTCTACATGTCACCACAGTAGGACAAACCGACAGACAAGTTTGCCTTGCTGTTGGAGACCTCTCATATCACCCCAACCTGGGTCCCTGTGGCTGACTGTTCCTCTGTCTGGCTTCCTGTCTTTTAATTCCCTTTCTCCTGCTCTTCTGGCCTGCTGCTTTGGGCGTTCCTAAGTTGTCCCTGGGGCTGACTGCTTCTCTGTCCGGGTTCCTGGCTTTATCCCCTTTCTCCTGCTCTCCAGTCCTGCTGCTTTGGGCGGGCCTGAGTTTCCTTTCCTTACCTAATCCCTTCTGCTGATTGCTCTTCTCTCTGGCTTCCTGGCTTTTAATCCCCTTTCTCCTGCTCTTCCCACCTGCTACTTTGGGCATCTCTCAGTTGTCTCTCCTCACCTGTATCCCTGGGGCTGACTGCTCTTCTGTCCACGTTCCTGGCATTTATCCCCTTTCTCTTGCTTTCCCGTCCTGCTGCTTTGGGCGGACCTGAGTTTCCTCTCCTTACCTAATCCCTTCAGCTGATTGCTCTTCTCTTTGACCTCCTGGCTTTTAATCCCCTTTCTCCTGTTCTTCCCGCCTGCTAATTTGGGCATCCCTGAGTTGTCTCAGTGAGGAGTAGGTGTACTGTTTTTCATTGAAAGTTTTTAGACTTTGGCAGCAGAGAATCCTGAGTTCAAATCATGACTTGAGTCAAGTTTTTCATTTTTTTAAGCTAATTTTCTTCCCTCAGTGAGAAATTAACTTGCATGTTGTCTTCCCCCATTTCTCTCACCTCTTTCAGGAGGAATCTAGGACTTGATATTCAAATCTGAACTCTCTTTATTAGTGGCTAGTAAACTGGGCTTCAGTGTTTTGAAGATGTAGGTCAGAGGATGGAAACTCAAATACCTACAGGCACCTGGTATTAAACAAATGAATAAAGTCCTTGAGTATCGAAAGAGTATGGCTAGGAGTTGTGCTAATTGGGAATTATCTGTCCCACCTAAAGGAAGTAGGCCAGTTCAGCTTTGGCGGATTGTGCCATGGAGGTCTGTGGGCTTGATGTTACTAGATCTGCTGTATTTTTAAGAGAGGTATGAAATCCAACTTTTTATGTTAATTCTTCCACTTTTAAAATGTCTGTAGTTAACTTTTTTTCTCTCTCTTTCTCTATTTTTTTTTTTCAAATGTAAAACACAAGGTGAAGGTAGGGACTATCTTTCTCATCTGATCCGAGGTAGAGTAATATTACAAGTTAGCAATGTTGGCTAAAGCTGTGAGGAACTGAAACTGCATTATTTGACAAGGCTGAATAGTGTTAGACTAACTAGAAAGGGGGTCTGGGAAAAGGACCTGAGTTGCAGATTTTCGGAATGACCAAGAACTCAAACCAGAAACCAAATCAGTTGCTGTTGAGTCAATTCTGACTCATGACAACTCTGTGTTTTTCATGGTAGAATTGCACTCTATAGGAAGTTTAATGGCTGTGATCTTTTGGAAGTAAAATGCCAGGCCTTTCTTCTGAGGAACCTCTGGGTGGGTGAGAGCTACCAACTTGTTTGTTAGTAGCCAAGCACTTAGCCATTTATACCACCCAGGGACTCTAGCAAAGTCCAAGCTTTCTCATATTCAATACTGGGGGTAACGAGATCTCACCAGGAATTGGCTATGAGCAACAGCACCAAATACTGTTGCTTAAAGAACCTTTGTGATGATTCCCCTTATTTGGGTCTGGCACACAAGGAATATATCCACCAGTGGAACTGGCCACCTATGAATAGACCAAGGGGCCTGGACACAGAATACGGCAGAGGCTGCCAACAAAGTCCCAGGTTGTTTGAATGGCTCAAGGCCAAGGAGACCTTCCTTGTTTTTTGGAGTTCATGCTTTCCTCTTTCTGGATTTTCTCCCTCATTTTGCTGGAACACATCTTTCAATAACTTATTAAGAAATGATGCATTGAAAATCAGTAGATTTCTGCCTTCTAACTCCTTAGCCACTCCCACAACCCCAGTGGACTTGTGATTCCAGGCTTCTGAAATCAGTTACGGAGGCTAAAAAACCCCAAACCAAACCTATTGCCATTGAGTCAATTCTGACTCCTAGCAGCCCTATAGAGTTGCTATATAGAGGGCAGAGTAGAACTATCCTATAGGGTTTCCAAGACTCTGAATCTATATGGAAGCAGATTGCCTTATCTTTCTCCCAAGTAGTAGCAGGTGGGTTTGAACAGCCAAATTTTTGGTTAGCAACTGAATATTTTAACCACTGCACCACCAGGGTTTCTTGTAACAGGGGCTAAGGTACATAAATTATAACACTCATTTGTAGGGCTGCAGTAAGAAATGATGCAGGGCTTTCCAAATCTGTTACTTCATTCTCCTAATCAGTTACATTCATTTATATAGGCTGGTCCTGTTACCTAACCTCCCCATGTGATGATGTAGAATAGTAGCAAAAGCTACAGAGGAAGGTAGATCTAGCCTTAATTCATGCTCTATCCATTTTCTTGGTAGATTACTTAATGTTTCTAGTTTTCAGTGTTTCCATCTGTAAAGTGTGAGAACAGTGTCTACCTCTCTATAATGTCATGAGAATGACTCATATTTGGTATTTATTAACAAGTACCAAAAGGACTTTTAGGACACAAGTTACATATGACCTGAAATGTTCAAACTCTTTTACATGTACAGCAAGGATATTATGTTTCCTTGTCCCCAGATAGTGTGCATCAGTGGCAGCTTAGGCCTACTTTATCATCACTTCCTTGGGCTCATTACTAATTCATAGAAGTCCTTTTAGCTCCAACCAGTTTTTAGAATTAGGATTTAAGATGGAAATACCATTTGAATAATTTGTGTTCACCTAGCAAATTGTGCATGAAAAATAAAAAGGAAAGCAAAATTTAAAATATAGATGTAAAAGTACAATGTTGGCTTAATGGACCTAAAGAAAAAACCTACTCATAAAAAGTCCTGAAAAAGGTACTCAAAGTGCATAGTTGGTTGATTTTGTTCAAGGAAATGATGTTAAAGCCTCTGAGAAAAATGAAAATGTAACCAGTCTTTCTAGTTGGGACAAATTCAATGCATTCTATCTTTTATCTCCACTGACTGGATTCATCAAAGGTGCCACCCAGACTTGTAGCCTTAGTTAATTTTTCTACCTAATGACTGAAGACAAGCTGTATATTATGTGAGCTTATTGCCCCGGGGGGGGGGGGGGACAAAAAAAATCAAGTTGAACTGAGATTAAGAAGTCAAGTGAGCTCTGAATGCTAAAATGCAACAGAAGCCAAAGGTGATTTTGTTTTTTCTGGATGCAAACACTATTGACTATTGTCATTCACCAAGGGCAGCTTGAAACTACTACAAATCAGCCAGTCTTGATGTGGCCATAAAGAGAGGTCTGGCTACATTCTTGAACTTTATATATTCATTCAAAGGAACCACTAGCTATATCTTCACAAAGCATATAAATCTTTCCTAATTAATTCCAGAAAGGTTAATTCTCCATATGCTTGGTAAGTTAAGTACTTTGCATCCAGTTTTTCATGCATTAATATGTTGCTTTATAATGCAAGTTGCTGCATTACTATATGTAAATGTTTGTTTCTCTAACTGCATTAGACACCATTCTTCTAATGTGATACCATCACTTTAATGTCTTATAGGTAACTCAGTCTCAATGGGTTCAAATACTAATTCAGTTACTTCCCCTTTCAAACTTGGTCATTTCCTGAATATCCTATCTCATTTATGGTATCAGTTCCCACTGTATAAATGTCTTTCCCTTACCCGTCTCCTTTATCATATTGAATCTTTCAGCAGGTTCTGTAAACACTGTTTCCAAAATCCATCTCAATTCTCTCCATCTTTGTTCCAGTGGTCATTGTCTCTTGCCTTGATCTTCTTAATTTGTCTTCTTATTTCCACTATTGCCCTCTTCAATCTATTCACTACACAGAATATAAAGTGTTTTTTAACAAAAATCAGATCTTTTTTTTTTTTTTCTATTGTGTAAAACTTTTCCATGGTTTTCATCAAGAAAAAACAAAACAAAACAAAACAACCAAACTCACTGCTATGATTCCAACTCATAGCGACCCCTCCTTGGATTTCTGAGGTTATATCTCTACAGAAGTAGATTGCTCAGTCTTCCTTCCAAGGAGCGCCTGGTGGATTTGAACCTCCAGCCTTTTGGTTAGCAGTCAAATGCCTTAGGCACTCCATCACCGGAGCTCCCATCAAACTCAGAACAAATCTGAAATTCCTTAACCTTGTCGAGAAGATCCTCCATGTTCTGGACTCTGAATCTCTTCTTTTGCTTTTCTCCCTTTGCTCAGTACACCTTTACCACGCTAGACCAAACTAAGCCAAACTCACTGCCGTTTAGTTGGATCTGACTCATAGTGACCCCTCCTTGGGTTTCTGCGGTGGTATCACTACAGAAGTAGTTCCTTAAAAACTCCAGTTTCTTCTAATATCAGGATCATTGTACAGATTGTTTCCTTTTCATTGTGGCACTCTCTATTACTTTGAGGTTAGCTGTCACATTTTTGTCATTTAGACATTGGTTTAAGGCATTCTTAAAGCTATTTATGAGTTATCCCTCCCCAGTCCCCAATCCTGGTCTTCTCCGACTGTGGCTCTTATTTGATTTCTTCTTAACAATGAACAAATTGTAATTATTTTCTTCATGTTTGTTGACTTCTTTCCACCTATCATTCCTAATAGAATGTAAGTTTTATGAGTGCTGGTATAGTGTCTTGTTCAATTCTTTGTCCCTAGCACTTAGGACAATGTCTGCACATAAATTTTGGAATTAAAGGATGAATATCTAGAGCTAGTGACAAGATGACTAGTATTATTTGAGCACTCTTGTGTGCTAGGAATTCTGGTTGGCACTTGAAATACATGACTCAATTCCATTTGAAAGTAAGATTTCATGTTGATTTTAGTTGCCATTGAGTGAGCTTTGACTCATAATGACCTTATGTATAACAGAACAAAACATTGCCTGGTCCTGTATCATCTTAATGAGTTTTGTTCTGTTTAAGACCATTGTTTAGGCCATTGTCTTAATCCATCTCTTTGTGGGTTTCCCTTGTTTTTGCTGACCTATACTTTACCAATCATGATGGCTTTTTTTAGCAATTGGTCTTTGCTCATGACATGTCCAAAGTAGCAAGCCAACATTTTCCCATCCTTGATTCTGAGAAGCATTCTTGTTTATGTCTTCTAAGACTGATTTGTTCATTCATTTGCCCACAGTACAGTCAATATTTTTTGTCAACACTACAGTCAGATTGGGAGCTCTGGTAGCATAGTGGCTAAGGCACTTGACTGCTAACCAGAAGGCTGGTGGTTCAAATCCACCAGCCACTCCTCGGAAGGAAGTTGGGGCAATCTACTTCCGTAATGATACTGCCTCGGAAACCCAAGGAGGGGTCGCTATGAGTTGGCTCAGACTCCATGGCACATAACAACAACAACAACAACAACAGTCAAATCAATCAATTCTTCTTTTCTCTTCTTTTATTATTGTTCAGATTTGCATAAATTGAGTCAACTGAAAAGACCATTGCTTGGGTCAGGTATACTTTATTCATCAAAGTAACATCTCTGCTGTTTGAAACTTTAAATAGTTCTGTGATAGATTTGCCCAATGCAGTATTTCATTTGATTTCTTGACTGCCACCTCCATGGATATTGATTGTTGACCCGAGTAGAATGAAATTGTTGACAATTTTATGAACTTCTTCACTTATTGTCAATGAATTCAAAATTTCATAATAAGAATTTTAAGTTAGATGTTGTACTTTTCTCCTTTCCTGAACAGATCATACACATATATACATAATACATTGTAATGATTTCCTATGCTCTTCTTGAAGACATCTAAAGCTAGATAGTCCATTACCTTCCAAGATATTCTTTTTTATGTTGAAAGGTAATTTCTTGTGTGCTTGTGCACACAATGCTTTTTGTTAGACTGGGTTCTCTAGAAAAACAATGCCAGTAAAGCTTATATATAGAGAGAAAGAGAAATTTATCTCAGGAAAATGGCTCACACACTTATAGAAGCTGGCAAGTCCAAAGTTCTTGGATCAACCGTCAAGCTGAGGCTTGTCCCGACTCACAGAGCTGCAGGGGCTGAGGAGCTCAAGGTTGGCAGGCAGTATACTGGCTGTTGACTCCAATGAATGATGAATCCAAGATCTGCAGGCCGAATGGTGGATTGTTCGCTCACAGACAGCTGTAGGCAGCATAACAGAATCCTGATCCACAGAAGAGTGTCTCTTTTCCCAGGATGTCCATAAATATACTGGAAGCAGGCCACATGTCTAGGGAAACTCCCTTTCAACAGATTGGCTGCTCAAAACATATTCATCTGATCCCATCATTGGAATAACCACATCACAACTGCTTAAACCACACAGAATTGTGGTCCAGCCAAGTTGACACACAGCTCCAAATATCGCAGTTTTTATTAAGCACTTTGCAGATCCTCATAAAAGACTGACCACTCTTATTCATGTACTTAAATATAATTATGGCCACCTTTAGCCTTGAACAAAATCTATTAGTTACTTGAGAATTCTTCGAGGGTTAAACTTTCGATTATTTTCATCATTTAGTGTTTGATTACTTGGCAGTAATATCAAAAATATCACTTGGATTTGGACCAGTCCTCAACTAGGTTCTTTTCAGTCAATTCCAAAGACGTTTTCTCATTTTTAATCTTACTTGAACTTGAAAGTTCTTTGAAATTGTCCTGTAGCTTACTTTTTGCAGCTCCTTCCATTCTTGGCTTCCATGCCTCTCTGTGATCCTCAACCTTTATTTGTTTCCCTTACTCTCTACTTTTTTTGACAGCTAAAGTTTGACAACACTCAAGGCTCTGTCATGGGCTCTGCTTATTTCCACATGAGCACATTTCTGTAGATGACATCTTCATCTACATTTTATAAAGATAACCTCAAATCTCTCTCTAGATTGTTAACATCATGACTGTATTCTTGTGACTACTGAGTTAACTGATGATATGTGAAGTATGCATAATCCAAAGGATAACATTAAACTAGTATTAAGGCCTAACTAGACCTAAAGAATGTGGAAAGATAAGGAAATAATAGGGGATTCAGAAAGTCTTTATAAAGGTTTATAAGGCAGTTAGCTGTTATTCTGCAAGAGTGCAGACTTCCCTCTAAAAAGAGGTAAGAAATATTAAATGTTCTTTAAGTGTTCTGAAAGCTAAAGACAGGCAGAACCAGTCTAGTACTGAACAATGACTGGAACATTTGTGGGAATGCAGACTTATTAAATAGGTAATTAGAATTTAACCTTAGCTATAGATAGCATAATGCCTAAAGCACTTGACTGCTAACCAGAAAGCTGGTGGTTCAAACCCACCAGCCACTTCTGGGAAGGAAGATTGGGCAATCTACTTCCATAGTGATACTGCCTCGGAAACCCAAGGAGGGGTCACTATGAGTCGGGTGCGACTTGATAGCAAATAACAAGAACAACAACATAGGTTAGAGTATCTGAGTACTCAGTAATCATGTTGTTGTTGTTGTTGTTATGTGCTGTTGAGTTGGACCTGACTCATAGTGACCCCTCCTTGAGTTTCCGAGGCAGTATCACTATGGAAGTAGATTGCCCATCTTCCTTCCTAGGAGTGGCTGGTGGATTTGAACTGCATATTCATCATTAAAAGTACACACTTGTGTATACATGTGGCACAATAGGAACATCACTCTGGAAATACATGGCATTCAGGAGCACTGTCCTATTCAAGGGAGTTCTGGTGGCATAGTGCCTATGTCATTTGACTGCTAATCAAAAGGCTGGTGGTTCAAACCCACCAGCCACTCCTCAGAAGGAAGGTTGGGCAATCTACTTCCGTAGTGATACTGCCCGGGAAACCCAAGGAAGGGTCGCTATGAGTCGGATTCCACAAGATGGCAGTAAGTTTTCTTTTTCTTTTTTTTTTTGGTCCTATTCAAACATAACTGGTTATCAATCAACCGTCCAACACTTGTTGTCATTGTTAGGTGATGTCTAGTCATCACTGACTCACAGGGACCTTATGTACAACAGAATGAAACACTGCCTGGTCCTGTGCCAGCCTCATGATCCTTGCTATACCTGAGCCCATCATTGCAGCCACTGTGTCAATCCACCTTGTTGAGGAACTTCCCCTTTTCTGCTGACCCTCCACTTTACCAAGCATGATATATTTTTCCAGGGAATAGTCCCTTCTGACAACGTGACCAAAGTAGGTGAGCATGAAGTCCGGCCATTCTCACTTCCAAGGAGCATTCTGGCTGCACTTCATACAGAACAGATTTGCTAGTTCTTTTTGCAGTCCATGGTACTTTCTGTATTCTTTGCCAACACCACAACCCAAAAGCATCAACTCTTCTTTGGTCTGCTTTATTCATTGTCCAATTCTCACATACATATGAGGTGACTAAAAATACCATGGTTTGTGTTAGGCACACCTTAGTCTTCAAAGAGACATCTTTGCTCTTCATCACTTGAAGGAGATCATTTGCAGCAGATTTGCCCAATGCAATACATTATCTGATGTCTTGACTGCTGTTTCCATTGGTGTTGATTGGAGAAGCAAGAAATATGAAGTCCTTGACAACTTCAATCTTTTCTCCATTTATCGTGATGGTGCTTATTGGTCCAGTTGTGGATTTTTGTTTTCTTTATACTGAGGTGTAATCCATACTGAAGACTGTAGTCTTCAATCTTCATCAGTAAGTGCTTCAAGTCATCCTCACTTTCAGCAAGAAAGTTGTGTTGTCTGCATATCGCAGGTTGTTAATGAGTCTTCCTGCAATCCTGATGTCATGTTCTTCTTCTTATAGTCCAGCTTCTCAGATTATTTGCTCAGCATACAGATTGAATAAGTATGGTGAACAGATACAACCCTGATGCACTCCCTTCCTGATTTTAAACCACGCAGCATCTCCTTGTTTTGTTCAAATGAAAGCCTCCTGGTCAATGTACACATTCCTCATGAGTACAGTGAAGTGTTCTGGAATTTCCTTTATTTGCAATGTTATCCATAATTTGTTGTGATCCACACAGTCAAATGCTTTTGCACAGTCAA
This sequence comes from Orycteropus afer afer, assembly GCF_000298275.1. NCBI lineage: Eukaryota > Metazoa > Chordata > Mammalia > Tubulidentata > Orycteropodidae > Orycteropus > Orycteropus afer. The sequence continues at coordinate 922,378 of NW_006922149.1, read as the reverse complement.
TAAAACACAAGTAAACATCCTTCTGGTACTCTTTGCTTCCAGCCAAGATCCATATGACATCAGCAATGATAGCCCTCATTCCACTTCCTCTTCTGAATCCAGCTTGCATTTCTGGAAGTTCTCTGTCAATATATTGCTGTAACTGTTTTTGAATTATCTTCAGTAAGATGTTACTTGCATGTGATATTAATGATATTGTTTGATAATTTCCACATTCTGTGGGATCCCCTTTCTTTGGAATGGGTACAAATATGGATTTCTTCCAGTCAGTTGGCCAGGTAGCTGTCTTCCAACTCTCTTGGTATAGCCAAGTGAGTGTCTCCAGCTCAGCATCATTTGTTGAAACATCTCAATGTGCATTCCATCAATTTCTGGAACCCTGTTTTTCACCAATTCTTTCAGTATAGCTTTGATGTCTTCCTTCGATACCATTGGTTCTTGATCATATGTGACCCCCTGAAATGGATGAACATCAACCAATTCTTTTTGGTAGAGTGACTGTGTATTCTTTTCATCTTCTTTTTATGTTTCCTGCATCATTCAATATATTGCCCATTGAATCTTTCAATATTGCAACTTGAGGCTTACATTTGCTCTTCACTTCTTTCAGCTTGTGAAATGCCAAGCGTGTTCTTCCCTTTTGATTTTTTAACTCCAGATTTTTGCACATTTCATTATAATTAGTGACTCCATATTCTTGAGCTGCTCTTTTAAATTTTCTGTACAGTTCTTTTATCTAGTCATTTCTTCCATTTGCTTTAGCTACTATCCATGGAAGGGCAAGTTTCAGAGTCTCTTCTGACATCCATTTTGGTCTTCTCTTCCTTTCCTGTCTTTTTAATGACCTTTTACTTTCTTCATGGATGATGTTCTTGATGTCATCCCACAATTCCTCTGGTTTTTGATCATTGGTGTTCAATGCATTATATCTATTCTTTACATGTTCTCAAAATTCAGGAGGAATGTAATCAAGGTCATATTTTGGCTCTTGTGGACTTCTTTTAATTGTGGTCAGCTTCAACTTGAACTTGCCTATGAATAGTTGATGATCTGTTCCACAATCAGCTCCTGGCTTTGTTTTGGCTGAAGATATTCAGTTTCTCCATCGCCTCTTGACACACAGAGGTAGTCAATTTGATTCCTCTGTACTCCATCTGGTGAAGTCCATGTGTATAGACACCATTTGTGTTGCTGGAAAAAGGTATTTGCAATGAATAAGTCATTGGTCTTGCAAAATTCTATCATGTGATCTCCAGCATCATTTCTATAACCAAGGCCATATTTTCCAACTACCAATGATTCTTCCTTCTTTCCAACTTTTGCATTTTAATCACCAGTGATAATCAACATATCTTGGTTGCATGTTTGGTCAATTTCAGACTGCAGAAGTTGGTAAAAAGATTCAATTTCCTGGTCTTTGGCTTTGGTGGTTGGTGTGTAAATTTGAATAATAGTAGTATTAACTGTCTTCCTTGTAGATGTATAGATATTATCCTGTCACTGACAGCATTGTACTTCAGGATTCATTTTGAAACATTCTTTATGACAATGAATGTCATGCCATTCCTCTTTAATTTGTCATTCCTGGAATAGTATATCATATGATTCTCTGATTCAAAATGGCCCAAATCAGTCCATTTTTAGCTCACTAATGCCTAAGATATCAATCTTTATGTGTTCCATTTCATTTTTGACTACTTCCAGTTTTCCTAGATTCATCCTTTGTACATTCCATGTTCCAGTTATTAATGGGTGGTTGCAGCTGTGTCTTCTCATTTTGAGTTGTGCCACATCAGCTAATGGAGGTCCTAAAATCTTTACTCCATGTATATCATTAAGGTTGTCTCTACTCTGAGGAGGCAGCTCTTATCCAGTTGTATTTTGAGTGCCTTCTGACCTGAGGGGCTTATCTTCTGGCACTATATCAGACAATGTTTCAGGACTATTCATTAAGTTTTCCAGTAATATATCAGACAGTGTTTCTATTCTATTTCTATGCTTATGCTATTTTATAATAGCTATTTTTCACTGGCCAATTCTTGGAGAAGTGGGTGGTCCCTTCTTTCTTTCTTCTTCTTCTCTCTTAATCTGGAAGCTCCACTGAAACCTGTCCACCATGGGTGACCATGATGGTATTTCAAATACTGGTGGCATAGCATCCAGATTCACAGCAACACACAAGCCACCACACTATGACAAACTGACAGATGAGTTCCGTAGGGTTAGCTGCATATGTATACAACTTCTTCTCAATTTCAAAATATGGCACCTTCTAGTGGGGGTCACAAACTGACCAATCCCCTTTCAGTAGGCCACAGACACATCATTCATATTCATATCAGCAAGTAAGCTATAGTCACCTCATTTGCATAGTCCATAGTTCATTTGCACAGTATAATTGCCAATCCCTGTAAGGTAAATAACAATCAGAGGATAGCCTTCAGCCCAGGACCAGACAAAAAATATGAAACCAAGTTGCTTACAGCTTACCCAGGAAGTGTTACTAAACTTCTAGGGTAGAAAACTATAGTGGATGCAGCTCCTCAGGGCTTAAGGGAAAAATCTCTCAAAATTGTTTTCCCAAAAACCAAGGCAAAAGGCAACATGAAGGAACTCATTTCACCACAGCATGCGTAAAAGGGCTTAAAATTAATTATATAAGTTAATTAGATTTTTTAATTAGAGCTTTAAGAGTTTACATATTTGGAAAGGTTCCCCCACCCCTAGGGTTATAAATCTGCCAGATTAGACATTTGAAGTGCTTACAAATTAAATTTATTATATAAAATATATAAATGCAATTTAAAAGTTTAAGGGGATTTAGTTAAGCTCATAAATAGGACAACTTGCTTAACATGGTTAACATGGTTCACAGTGTTCAATTTAAATTTACCAAAAATTATTCAAAGGATCACTTGAAAAAACTCATTATTTTATATAGTTTATTATATTTATAAAGAAAAAATATTTATCAATTTAATTTAATAGCTTAAGGAAAATATTATACAATTCATCACTTTAATAAATTCAATAATAATTTCAAATTCAAGTAACTTTCAATAATTTTTATGTACGCAAAAAGCCCCCTTTAACATAAAAATGTCATCATGATCAGCTTAAACTCAATCTATTACTCCTTAATGTGCCAACTATACCCAACTTAGATTGAACTCATAATTTTTCTCTGTAGGTTAAGTCTCATTCTCAGTTTCTTTAAATGATCCTAACATTTCCCAAGTCTTTTAGGATGGATTATTTTTTAAAACTTTTATTTTTATTGTGATTTGGGTGAAAGTTTACAGAGCAAATTGATTTTCCATTAAACAATCCATACACATTCTGTTTTGTAACTTTTACTGCAAAGCCCACATTGTAACACCATTCTTTCGATTTCCTTTTTTTTTTTCCCTCCAAACTCTAACATGGTCATTAATAATGTCAGTTACAGAGCCTAAAACAGAGGTTGCAAAACACCCAGAGAGTACCTCTCACATAGACTTTGTTTGGGGAATACAGGGCAATTGAATGAGGCTTGTGCTTTGGTATCAGAAGTCAAAACTGGCCCAAAATTTGTAGAAGAGAGTCACTTCTTTAAGACTTAGGAGCAAGTGGTGCTGAGTGGATTCTGGTAGTATTCTGTAAGTTGTTGTTAGATGCTGGTGAGTTGGCTCCGAGTCATTGTGACGCCATTTACAAGAGAGCAAAATGCTGCACGGTCCTGCACCATTCTTACAATCATTGCCATGTTTGAGTTCATTGCCGCAGGCAGTGTGTCCACTGTGCCAATACAACTTCTTGAGGACCTTTCCCTTTTTCACTGACCTTCTACTTTACCAAGCATGGTATCACTCTCCAGGGACTGGTCCCTTCTGACAACATGACCAAAGTACAAGAGATGAAGTCTGGCCATTCTTATTCCTGAGAAGCATTCCAGCTGCACTTCCTCTGTGACAGATTTGTTTATTCTTCTAGCACTCGATGGTACATTCAATATTCTTAGCCAACACCACAATTTGAATTCATCAATTCTTCTCAGTCTTCCTTATTCACTGTTCAGCTTTCACAAGCATGAGGCTATTGGAAAGACCATGGTTTGGGCCAGGTGCACTTTAGTCTGATTAGTGATATATTTTCTCTTTAACATTCCAAAGAGGTATTTTGCAGCAGATTTGTCCACTGCAATACACGATTTTATTTCTTGACTACTACTTCCAGGGGTGTTGATTTTGGATCCAGGTAAATTTAAATACTTGACAACTTCAATCTTTTCTTCATTTTTCATGTTTCTTATTGGATAAATTTTGAGGATTTTTGTTTTATGTTGAGGTGTAATCATTCTGAAGGCTATAGTCTTTGATCTTTGTTATATAGGTAATAGAGACTAAGTCTTACTTGCATATAAGCAACTGAAATTAAGTGATGCAATATGATGTTTCTCACATGCCAATGCTATGGGTCAGCAAAAAAGGAGAAGGTTCTCATTGAGATGGATTGACACAGTAGCTTCAACAATGGGCTCAAACATAGCAAGGATTGTGAGGGTGGTGCAGGACCAGGCAGTGCATTGTTCTGTTGTACATGGGATCACTATGAGTTGAAACTGAGTTGACAGCACTTAACAACAGCAACAATGCTATGGACACATATCCTCAAGGTTCTTGGGAGGCTGAGCATGGGAATTAATGGGAAGTGCCAGCTTCTTGTGATAGGAAAGAGAAAAAGAACACTCATCATTCCAACAACAGAGAGAACAAATCACAAATGAATAGCTAATAAATTATCCTGTTAGTTTTTGCCCAGAGCTTAATTACCTCCATAGTTTACCCTTTCTAGACTTGGTAAATAACAAACACAATCGTAAAGTTAAAATGCCATAATAAATGCTCTAGTTTCCAGGTTTCTATTTTTCCTGCTTTTTTGCATCTAGGAGTATATTCTATGTTATCCAGCACCTGGAGGTCATTGAGGAAATAATGATAATAAGTCTAATATATTGCTGTATCTCTCTGGACTTCCTAAACAAAATAAATCCAAGACATTATGAAACATCTGAAAATGGAAGTTCTTAGAAGTTAGCTAAGAATCTCCCCAAATGTTTTTCTTTTCTAAGCCTTCCAACAAAATAATAATAATAAATGATATCTACAGGATACAGAGTTTTAGTGACACAGTGCCTAAGGCATTTGACTGCTAACCAGAAGGCTGGCAGTTCAAACCCACCAGCCACTCCATGGAAGGAAGATGGAACAATCTACTTCCATAAAGATTTACCACCTTGGAAACAAAATGGGGTCGCTATGAGTTGCAATTGACTTGATGGCAGTGAGTTTTTTTTTTTTTTTTTTTTTTTTAATTAGAATACAGAACTACATCAGTTTGTGGTTCTGCTTATAAAGTCAACTGCATGGGAAATATTGGATACTAGGATCTATGTCACTCAGCACACACCAAACAGACTTTTAGTATACTTTTAGTAGATTACCCGAGAGAGTGAAAGATGTCTATTTCAGTGTTGTAAAGTTTTACAAGAAACATGATTTTGAAAAGGAGATATTGGTTGATGATAGCCTTCACTGTAAATAACAAGAAAAAATGTTGTAATAAAATGAAGAGCATAATTGAGGCACAAACAAGCAAAAGGATAAAGAAATCTCTTCATGCTTTTTCAACTGTTCCATTCTCATTTTTATTGTTATTTGGTGAGAGATTTCCCTTCCATGCTTTATCCCTCATGCTTCATCCCCCTCCCTTTTATTTTTCCCGACTCAATTTAAAATACAGCAGTTATTCCATTTTTTTTTTTCCCTTAAGGTACTCTATTTATTTTTATTCTTACTATTGTTTTCTTTTTTCAGATTGTAAACTTTTAGAGGGCACAAGTCACTACATGTTGCCAAATAAACATGATTTTATGAATTAAAAAAAAGTATATACTAAAGTTAATGAGGCCTACATTATTGTGCGGGGAGACAAGGTGGTGTCTGAGTCCAAGTGGGAAAGTGGAATTTCCCTAAGAGGATTTGGGTAAATCTGACATCGTGAGTACTCCTTGTTTCACAAAAAAAAAAAAAAAAAAAAAAAAAAAAAGAAAGAAAGAAAAAGAAAAAGAAACTCACTGCCATCAAGTTGATTTGATTCATAGTGACCCCTCCTCAGGTTTCCAAGGCAGTATCTCTACGGAAGTAGGTTGCCCAATCAAGTGGACGCCCCACCCCCCCGCCACCACTAACAACAAAATGTCTGAATGAGTAGGAAGCAATGTAGGAAAGAATGATTCTTTGGGCTCTGCAAACGTTCGATTCAAAATATCAGAGCAGTTAAAACTAGTATCAGCTGCACCTCCACAATTTTTGGCTGATGTCAACAGCAAGTGTGAGAGTAGTGCTCAAATAATTTCTTTTAGAAGGATCAGCACAAGGCTGATCCCTATGAGTTGGAGATTACAGATGTCCCAAATGCCCATCTTTTTGAAACTGCTATACCACTCCATCATCTCTAACATCAACTCCTCCTCCTTCCCTCCATACTTTCTCTCCTGTCTTAGGGTTCTGTATTTTGCTGGAATGCCTCAAAGAACTCACAAACTGCCAAGGAAATGGTTCATGTGGTGGTGGTGGCTGGGAGGCTGGCAAGTGCCAAGTCTGTGGGTAGTTCTGGAGGATTTCACTCACTTAGTTGCAGGGGTTGGCAAAGCCAAATAGGTGGGTCAGATGACTGGCTGCTGTCTCAAGTCAAGGGGTGAGATGATGATGAACCAAATGCAGGACAGGAGCAAGAAAGCAAACTTTCCCAGAACATTCACATATATACCCTCAAGGAAACTAATGGCAGGTGATTTGAGTCACACCCTCCAGCAAGGGGGGACTCAAGATACATTCCACCCTAAACAGACACAGAGACTGATTCCAACCCAACCCACTGCCATAGCGACCCCCATTGGGTTTCCCAGGTGGTAAATCTTTATGAAAGTAGACTGCCCCATCTTCTTTCCGTGGAGTTGCTGGTGGGTTTGAACCACCAACCTTCTGGTTAACAGTCAAATGCCTTAGGCACTGCACTATCAGAGCTCCTTACAGACTGATTAGGATTTACAATGCATCACAAAATGGAGAACTATGGCTAGAAGGGCCATTTTAAGCAATTCACTGCACTGCAAGTAGGGACATCAGCAAGGGTGGTGATAACCTGCACTCATGACTTGCTGGTCCCAGGTGGCTCTGTAACTCCTGGGTGGCTGTGCAAGAGCCCAGGACCACCAACAATTTCATTCTCCTATCTGATTCTACAACCAGCCAGAACAAACTCCACCACCAACACAAGTTGCAGTTGAGTTGATTTTGACTCTTGGTGATCCCATGTATTTCACAGTAGGACTGTGCTTCATAGGATTTTCAATGGATGTGACCTTTCAGAAATAGATTGATAGGCTTTTTTTCCAAGGCACCTGTGGGGGGGTTCAAACCACCAACCTTTTGGGTAGTAGCTGAGAGGTTAATCATTTGCACCACTTAGAGTCATAGAGCTCTGGTGGCCTTGTGCCTAAGGCATTTGACTGCTAACCAGAAGGCTAGCAGTTCAAACCCACCACCCACTTCTTGGAAGGAAGATTGGGCAATCTACTTCTGTAGAACTACTGCCTCAGAAACCCAAGGAGGGGTTACTCTGAGTTGGAATTGACACGATGGCAGTGAGTTTGATTTAGAGTCATAGAACAAACTACATGACCATTATCATTGCATTTAAGATATTTCATGATTTATTGCCAGCCTCCCTTGAAAAAAATCACCATTTTCATCATCTCTTAATCAATTAGCATTGTTGTTTTTGCTGTGTGCCCTCAAGTCGATTCCCACTCATAGCAACCCTATAGAACAGAGAAGTGCCTCATAAGTTTCCTAGTCTAATCTTTATGGAAGCAAATCAACAGTTCTTTTCTCCTGCAGAGCCACTGGTGGATTCTAGCTGCTGACTTTTCGGTTAGCACATGAGTGCTTAATCACTGTACCACCAGGGCTCCTTCATTTAGCCTTAGGAACTACTAAATTTCCCAGGACCTTCTATGCTATATCCTATCACTTGGTTTTTGTTCTTTGCAGGGGTTGTCAAGGGGACCGTTTGTTTTTTGTCTAATAAACTCCAATGTAGCCCTCAAGACATAGCTTATTGCTGCTGAGGAGACTGACACACCCCATGCAGGCACTGGGTCATCCACTTTCTGCATGAATTATTAGCCTGTGTCTGTCCCATGCTCTCAGTCTCTTCTCCTCAATCCTGTTCCAGACTGCAAAGTCTTTGAGAGTAGAGAATAGCTTATTCTTCTAATTTGCATCCCCTTAAAACTCAAAATCCTAGACTTAGAAGAATGAAATGAATTTAAATGAATGAATCTTTGCCTCCTCTGGACTCCCCAAAATCTCATGTATCTCTCTTCTTGTGGAACTTTTAGATTTTCAGCTTTTGCATTGTAGATATTTTTCAAACATTGACACTCTCCAATCAGACTCTTAACTACATGAGGGTAGTTCTGAGATTGTTTTTTTTTTTTTTTTTTTGCAGTCCCAGGGGTAGCACAAGTCCTTGGATCAAGGAGATGCTCAATATGCACTGAAACAATGAATGGGCTGAACATCTTAATGGACATTATCTGAATAGAAGAGTATTCTCCACTCAAGAGAAAATTAGAATTAGAATATTTTTCAAGAAATACAGTCCTGTTACTTACACACATTTATAATTTAAACAAAGGTAATTAACTCTAGACTGATAGATGTTTATAGAAAGCATATTTGGTCACTTGTTGAAGGAAAAAAATAATAATCATTTTCATGTAAGCAGTGCTTCTAAAGTACTTCAGAGTACTTGAAAGTACTTTTCTTAAGTAGATTAATTATTTATAGTATAATTTTGCATAGTAAATTCTGCATAGTGTGTAAAGCTACATTTATTTTGTCCCCTAAAATACACAAATTCTATTTAGTAGAAACCAAATTAATGAGGCTTGTTTCCTGATGTTTTGTTAATACTAATAAAAAAAGAACATGTCTCCATGGGCCTCCTGATTCATTGCTGACTGAGACTTACCCCATGCTGCACTGCTTTCTTCACACTGAGAGGGAAGAACAGAGCTTTTGGAGAGCAACTCAATGTCCATCATTCAGCATCCCTTTGCTGTGGTCTTCCACTTAGAGCTCATCCACTATTCTCCTCTGGCTTCCAAACTGTGAGCTCTCCTCGCTCTCTTCTCCTCTCTAATTTCTTCTTCATTCATTTTGATTTTCTTCCTTCCCAGCCTACATTTGGTTGTTTTCCATGAATGCTCAGAATGCTGTGTTATTATTTAACTGCACTCAGACACTAGACTACCCCTTCAACTGCTGTGGCATAGCCATCAAGCTACCTGTCAGCTCTGAAGCACTTCTGCCAGTGGTCAAAATAGAACAAATAATTTGCTAGAGTAGCAGAAAATTTAGTAGGAGTTAATTCATGGTGATAAAGTAGGTCTGCTTTGTAGATAAAGATGTGTGTGTAGTCATTAGTGCTAGTCTCTTCACACTTTGCTATCCATTTAATAAACATTGAGCATCTGCTAATTTGCTCTGCACTCAACTGAGACATAAAATTGAATAAGTCAAGGTCATCCCATCAGTCAGGGAGCTTATGATTTCACGTGAGAAAAAGACTCTGCTCACAGGTAATTACCACATATCAAATATTAAGCTTTTCATTGGGGGCATGTGCACGTGGGGACAAGAGGAGGAAATATTATGGGTAGTCAAGGAATGTTTCACAAAGAGGTGACTTCTGAACTGTACCTCCGTGGTTAAGTGAGAATTTTTCAAATACACATATTGGAGGCAAAATACTCCAGGAAAAGGGACAGCCCTTTTACAGGTTTGGCAGTGTGAGAAGCATAGCATGTTGAGAGTCATATATTAAATTGTTATTTGAAGAGTGGGGTAATTAAGAGTGCTAGGAAATGAGGCAAGGAAGATACATAGGATTATACTCACAATTCTAAGAGTTCTGAATTTCGTATTGTAATATAATGGCAAATCTTTTAAACAGGAAGGTTATACAATACAACTCACAGAAATATAATGAGTAAATCAAGACTGGGAATTGCTGAGAGTTCAGAAATGATCTGGGCAGAAATGGAAAACATGTACAGTTCTCCATTAGAAGTGGATGTGTGTATGGATGATGGGGGATGTTAATAACCAGGGCCTTAGGATAGAAATCATACAATAAACTGCCTGAACTAGGCAAAATAAACTTGATGCAAGGACCACCCCTTAGTTGGAGAGGAGGGAGGAATATGATTGCAGCATTAGTATCATAGCTCATACTAGAATTTACTTCTACTCTAGGCAATACTCTAGGCAATTTATTCTAATACAAAATAAACTACATAATAACTGAATAGTCTGTTTCAACAAACCTTGTAACTCATTAAGACCTTGGGATCCAGTGATGGCATAAAGGGAGCCAATTTCCCTTTTCTTTTGCACACTTCAGCAGACATTGGTGCTCGTATATCGGTCAGGGTTGCTGCCTCCAGAGAGACTGTGGCTTTCGGAGCAGAGCTGTGGAAGAGATGATAGCACCTGATAAGCAGGTCAGAGCAGCACCAGGGCAACAAGACCAGCAGAGAAGCAGCAGCAGGCAGGGGCTGGGGTCAAGTAGCATGGGAGGGACTTTCTTGGGATTCCAGATTCTTGAGGGAAGTTGGACTTGGCAGGGAGCTGACAGTTATGCATCAGCAGATAGGTATAATGAGCCAAGGGCATTCAGGGGTTGATATAATTTATATCCATGGAGAGGAGAGTTTGAACGAAAATTCAGGCCACAGAAAGGCCATTTAGTTGGTTATATAGAGAAAGGAAATTCTGACCCCAAGATTTGCTGGGTGGCAATTGGAACATTCCAAATAAGGAATAGTAGGGGCATGCGAACTGAGAACGAGGCTCTGGGCACATAGTTAAGGACTGTATAAAGCAGAAATAAACAGTTATGATTTTTTCACTGCTATTCATGAGGCATTCACTGGCCAATTCTTTGAGAAGTGGATGGCCACTTCCTTCCTCAGTGTCTGTCTTAGTCTGGAAGCTCTGCTGAAACTTGTCTACCTCGTGAAAGCTAGACAATGAATAAAGAACACTGAAGAAGAGTTGGTGCTTTTGAGTTGTGGTGTTGGTGAAGAATACTGGAAGTAACATGGACTGCCAGAAGAATGAACAAATCTGTCCTGGAAGAAGTGCAGCTGGAATGCTCCTTGGAAGCAAGAATGGCCAGACTTCTTCTCGCCTACTTAGGTCATGTTGTCAGAAGGGACTATTACCTGGAGAAGTATATAATGGTTCTTAAAGTGGAGTGTCAGTGAAAAAGAGGAAGGCTCTCCATGAGATGGATTGAGACAGTGGCTGCAACAATGGGCCCAGGCATAGCAAGGATTGTAAAGCTAGCACAGGATTAGGCAGTGTTTTTTTTCTGTTGTACATAGGGCCACTGGATCAGAGCTGAATCAATGGCACTTGACAACAACAACAACATACAGTTTTGTGACCAGCTGAAGAGACCTTTGATGAATGTGTTTCAGCATTTACTATCTACCATCCTAGGGCTGGCAGTATGAGAAGCAATGATCAGAACTGTCTGAAAGTGACAACTGGTATTGACTTGGGGTTTCATGAACAGTGATCTATTGGGAGCAAGCATAGGGGGGAGTTCTCTTTGTAGAAGGGGCTGCTCCAAGCTCAGGTTTCCATGGGAACAGTAGCTTCTTTTCTGAAGAAGAGGAGTTTCAGTTTCCCATTGGCCCCCTAATCTCCAGGAGCTGAGCAGCTGGTTTCCTAGACTATACCTATAAAGAGCTGGCACCTAAAACAGAGTTCTTGTCACCAAGGTCTTTGTTGGCCTCCTGTCTCTCATACTCCCACCCCAACAAAGGTATATTCACACACCTTAACAAGGGAGAGTTGGAGTGGGGAAGACAGGAACATACATTGCCCTGCATATTCAGCTAAACTTCCTTATATGATGGTAAGATGGAGCCCATACTTTATATTCCTTTGCTGCTTTGTGGCTTCATCAGTTTCTGCTCTCTTCAATTTGTCTATTCCTTTACCCATGTGTTTGCTGCTGTCGAATTTTTCTTGGATCCTAGAGTATAAGATACTGTAGCCACAAAGGGACCCATCTAGAATGACTCAGTGGTAGAATCTTATGAATGATTCAGTAGTAAGTAGTGCATTCTGAAGTTATAAATAGTACAAAGTGGATACTACATAATTAGGGCTGTGGTTAGACCAGGGACTCTCAAAAAACCAAAATCCATCCACAAATTGACTATTACATTTATAGTGATATAGAATGAAAGGTTCTAAGAGCTCCCATGGCAATCAGAGTGAACTTTGATAAAATACACCATATTCATTAATGTGCTCAAAGACTTCAGGACCTACATCTATATAAAAAGCAATTTGCCTCTTCAATTAGTCATGTCCATAGGCTTTCTGGTGAAAGCAGAGTTGGAAGTCAAGCAAATAGACTATTGGCAGGCTCAGATAGTAATAGGCAATTAAAATTTGAGGAGTACTACCTGCTTGCCATGTTCTTATTGTATTTTCATGTATCTCTTTGAATTATTAAATTGGAGAAGCTAAACTCTTTTTGGAAGTAGATACCATAGATGTCTTTGCACAAATTCTATCTCATCTTTGGTCCAAAAAAGTCCTAGTACAGAAAGGAAAATTACAAATTCAAAAACACTGAATGACAATTATAACTCACTCACCACCAAATATCAGAAAATTGCCCCTTTCTTTCTATAAATTTAGTTTGATCTGGATTTTAATAATTTATTTAATTTCAAGTTTCTGTGTCCTACACAATTTTGTCTTTTTTATTTTTTTTTGATCAGTTATTGCTGAGCTCTTTCAGTAGTGTTGAAATCAACTCATAACATAATGTTTTTTTCAGGATAGGCTTATGACTTTGGTCTGTACTTTGAAGCGATATAATTATGGCAGCTGTGTTAATAGATCAAAAAGTGCTGCCCCAAAAGCATTTACCTGAATCCCTTTGCACAGTGAAGGGCATTCCAGAAGGGCAGCTCACTTCTGGGAGCTGTGGGGCTCTGCTCCTGCCCAGACCAATCTAAAATAATACTGACTTTGAAGCATCTTCTATTTCAAGTAAGGCAGCTATGAAAATGAAAAACAATGATGCTTTAATACCCACCAAAACTTTGTTGAAGTTGACTATTCACAGTTGTGTGGCAGGGTGAATGCTGGGATCATTTTTCTACTTCTCATAGCATCAAAACAAAGAATTGTTTTCATTTCGGCTCAGGGAAAATGTGACATTTTATTGATAGTAAAACACATTGTTTTCATTTCCTCCTTACTTTCTTCCCATCTTACCTCTTATATTTGGCAGTTGTGTGTACAATTTGCTTTTGGTGCCCCTTAATCTGTCTGCTGTTTGAACAATACTTGGCGGGAGGAAGTGAGATGAAGGAGGAAGAGTACCTCATTTCTGCAGTATGTTTCTTTTTAGCCTGTAAACAGCATCTTCTCTCTGTCCCAAGTCAGAGAGTCCACTGTTTCTCACAGATCAGAATTGAATTAAATTTGGTATATCCTAGAAAGAAATGGCTGCTGCAAGCCAAGAGGAAATTTGTCAGTTGGAAAAGCAAGAACAAGACCAAGGATTTGGAATACACAACAATGGAAAAACATGATTCTGTTTAAAATGGAAACTCCTTCGTAACATGCTTTGTTGGGATGCCAGGTGTGGCAAGAAGGCTAAGAAGGCTGTAGGTAGAGTATTAAAGTCACACTGAGAGCCATAATGGGAATTCCAACCATGGTGTCCTAAGGTTTGCTCTCTCATGTGCTTTCAGAAAAATCATGAAGTAGTGTTTTAGATGCATCTGCCTTTAACACAGGACCCAAGCACAACTAGGCATGGCATCCCCTGCTGGAAGCCTCTGATGGCTGATCTGGGTAGAGTAGTAAGTCCACATCCTTTTGCCTTCCCGATCTGACCTGAACTCCATCTTCTACCCTCTTCCAGAGCACCCATGGACCAGCCACATCATACTTCTATCTGTCATCAGATTACATCTCCCACTTTCAGACTTTAGCCATTTATTCATGTTATTTCTTTTACCAAGTATGTTCCCTTTCCCCTGTGACTGCTCTGTAAAACTCTACTCACTATTTTAGGTCCAGTTTAGACTTGGACAGAATAATTAATCCTTCCATCCAAAGTATCTCTCCATCCCTCTCACTTTCCTTCTCCTTTTCCTTCTTTCTTTCTACACCACACACACACACACACACACACACACACCAGTAGTTATGGCATCTCCAATTCCAAAAATCCCAAATCTCCAAATTCTGAAAACTGAAATTTTTCATAATTCATTTGATGAAAAAATATGAACAGAAGTTGCTTATAATCTTAATTCACCTCACTTTTATGAGTATTCATGCATTCTATTACCAATTAATTAATTAATGTTTGCCCCTAAGCTGCTTTTGCATACCCCACTGAAAGTATTACATAATACTGGTGTATGTAGTACTACCCTTATACACACATGGACTCCAGGAACCAGAAGAGTTCCTGGAAACTTCTACATTCCCCCTCCCCTTAAGTACACGGGACCAGCTGGGGAGGAAATGTCAGTGAAGGGGAGGATGCCCTGAACCAAGGCCTAGACCCAGACCCACATTGCTCCTGGCTTCTGTTTCTCCCCTTTGGTGTACCATGGAGTGCACCAGATCCCTGAGCATACCATGTTAATCACAGGGATTCACTTCTTTAAGGAAAAAATTTGTTTACAGGTATTTCTTAGATGTTCCCATCTTTAGTTTTGGCTTTTGCTAAGATGGCTGAGTGGCAATTCCCTTTTCTCCCTAGATGCTCTCTGGTTTGATTAAGGGTATCAATGAGTCACACTCAAAATCTTTTCAAAGATAGTTTTGTGTGACTGAGTATTCTTACTCTGAATAGTTTCTGAGGTATTAGCAAAAGGTTGCACACCCACACTCTATGCTTTTTTTCTAGAGCATGTTTTCCTAACTATGAATCTCTTAATTTAGTGTCTTTTGCAATCTGGATAGGCTAAGAGTTCCAAAATAATGACACCCTAGTTCTTTTTCTTCCATCAATGTACCTTTCCTATCTCACAGTTTCCTGTAAATGGCAAGGAGACACCAGTCTGCACCTTCAACACTCTTGTTATGTTAAGAAAAAGTCTGATTTTCAGTTGACAGGTTATTTTGTAAAAGAAAATTCCAAGCCTTTTTTAACTGTTAATAATTTTGTTTTCAACTAATTTATTTAACATCATTAGGTTTCAGTTACCTTATCTGATAAACAAAGTGATTGTACTTGGAGAATTTTAAAATCCCTCAAGGTCCAAAATTCTATAATTCTCCAGTTAAGTAACTTTTCCTACAGTAGGTTCTACAAATAAAGTAATTTTGAACTACAGTCAAGAATTGGGAAATTGAAATTGTTAAGTCTTCATGTTGTTTGCAGGTTAAATGTGGGTTTTATTGTATTAGGATATGGAAAAGGACTTTCAGGTGTTTTGGAATTTCATTGAAAGCCTCTAAACTGAGGAAACTGTGTGATAAATATCCCAATATTCTGAAGAGAGAAGCTAGACATATCCTTGTAAGACTGCATAAAACGTCCAGTGACCATCACACCTAGAATGGACGTAACAGAAGGCAAAAGATTCATCAAAGATATTCAAGTGAAGGAAGTTCATATTTGTTAATACTGGGGCATTTACTTTTCCTCTGTATACCTCCAAGTCAACCAATGGGGTCCAACTCTAATCTAATTATAGAGATTAGAGTTGTAGTCCAGAAAAGGAGACCTGTATCTTATTCACCTCCTACCCCATACCATGGTTCCTGAGCTGTACAAACATATTGACCTGCCGCATACTGCTACTGGAGCAGAAGAATGTAACAGCATTATTGGCAGAGCTTGGGTCTCTTGAAGTGTGTGGGCATGTGTGGACACAGAGTTCTTTACCAGGAGAAGATGAATGTGCAAATATAGTTGGAACAACCCTCAATAAATAAAATGAGGAAACAGTGGGAACAAATTTCACTTCTACAGTTTAGAAAAGGAAGGGTTTCCCAGAGATCAACTCAATGTTAAAGATGTTCTTAGGTGCTGCCAAGTCATATCCAACTCACAGTGACCATATGTACAACAGAACAAAACACTGCCTAGTCCTGTACTATCTTCACAGGCATTGCTATGCTTGAGCCCATTATTGCAGCCACTGTGTCAATCCATTTCACTGAGGGTCATCCCCTTTTTCTCTGGCCATTTAGTTTACCAAGCATGCTGTCTTTCTCCAGGGACTGGTCCCTCCTGATAATGTGACCAAAACAAGAGACAAAGACTGTCATTCTCGCCTCGAAGAAGCATTCCAGCTGTACTTCTTTGAAGACAGATCAGAGCCATTTGTTCTTGTGGCAGTCCATGGTACATTCAATAGTCATTGCCAACACTATAATTCAAATGCATCAATCCTTCTGTGGTCTTCCTTACTCATTTTCAGCTCTCAAAAACATATGAGGCTATTGAAAAAGTCATGGCTTGGGCCAGGTGCACCTTAGTCTTCAGAGTGATATGCTTGCTCTTAAACATCTTAAAGAGGTGGTTCTTTTTTTTTTTGTTTTTTTGCAGCAGATTTGCCCAATGCAATATTTCCTTTGATTCCTTGACTGCTCATTCCATGGGAATTGATTGTGGATCCAAGTAAAATGAAATACTTGATAGCTTCAATCTTCTCTCCATTTATCATGATTGGTCCAGTTTTGAGGATTTTTCTTTTCCTTATGCTGAGATGTAATCCATACCGAAGATTGTCATCTTTGATCTTCGTCAGTAAGTGCTTCAAGAATTCTTCATTTTCAGTCAGTAAAGTTGTATCATCTGCATATTGCAGATTGTTATTTAGTCTTCCTCTAGTCCTGATGTCGTGGTTTTCTTCATATAGCCTAGTTTCTTGGATTATTTGCTCAGCATACAGATTGAATGAGTATGGTGAAAGGATACAGCCCAGACGCACACCCTTCCTGATTTTAAACCAGGAAGTATCCCCTTGTTCTGCTGGAACAAAAGCCAATTTGATTCTGTGTATTCCATCTGGTGAGGTCCATGTGGATATTTGCCATTTATGTTTGTGAAAAAAAGTATTTGTAATGAGTAAGATGTTGGTGTTGCAAAATTCTATCATGTGATCTCGGGCATCATTTCTATCACCATGGCCATAGTTTCTATCTCTGATGCTTGTTCTTTTCCAACTTTCACATTCCAATCACCAGTAATTATCAATGTATCTTGATTGCATCTTTGTCAATGCTGGAGTTCCGTCACAAGATGGATTGATACAGTGACTGCAATGATGAGCTCAAGTATAGCTAGGATTGCGAAGATAGTGCACAACCATGCAGTGTTTCATTCTGTTGTACATTAGGACTCTACGAGTTGGAGCTGACTTGATAGCACCTAACAACAACACAAAAAATGAAAATGTCAACAAATACATTCTACTTGTATCCACAATCAATGTCAATGGAAGCACCAGTCAAGAAATAAAATTATGTAGTGCAATGGGTAACTCTGCTGCAAAAGACCTCTTTAGTGTTTTAAAAAAACAAAGATGTCACTTTGATGACTAAAGTGTGCCTGACTCAAGCCATTGCTTTTTTCAATCTCCTTGTATGCATGCAAAAGTTTGGTAATAAAAAGGGAAGACAATAGAACTGATGCATTAGAACTGTGGTTTTGAAGAATATTGAATATACCACAGACTGCAAATCAGTCTTAGAAGAAATACAACTACAATGTTCCTTAGAAGTGAAGATGGCTAGACTTTGACTTTCTTGCTTTGGACAAATTATTAGGAAAGACAACCACTATACAAAAGATATGTGTGGTAAAGTAGAGGGCCGACAAAAATGAGGGAAACCCTAAGTGAGATGGATTGACACAACATAGACACAACTATGGACTCAAGCATACTCAAAATGGTTTAAAATCAGGAAGTGTGTGTATCAGGTTGTATCGTCTCAACATAATTATGCAGTCTGTACGCTGAGCAAATAATCTGAGAAGACGGACTATATGAAGACCATCATGGAGTCAAGATTGGAGGAAGATTCATTAACAACCTGCAATATGTAGATGACTCAAAGCACTTACTGGTGGAGATCAAAGACTACACAGTCTTCTGTATGGATTAAACTTCAACATAAAGAAAACATAAGTCCTGACAACTGGATCAATAAGTAACATCACAATAAATAGAGAAATGATTGAACTTGTCAGGATTTTATGTTACTTTGATCCACAGTCAACATCCACGTAAGCAGCAGTCAATAACTCAGACATTGTACTGCACTGGTCAAATCTACTGCAAAAGAGCTCTTTAAAGTTTTAAGAAATAAAGATGTCACTTTGAATACTAAGGTATACCTCATCCAAGCCTTGGTGTTTTCAATCACTTCATATGCACGTGCAAGCTGGACAATGAATAAGAAAGACCAAAGAAGAACTGATGCCTCTGAATTATGGTGTTGGCAAAGAATACTGAAAATATTACGGACTGCAAGAAGAATGAACAAGTCTGTCTTGGAAGAAGTGCAACTGGAATGCTCCTTGAAAGCAAGAATGGCCAACTTGTCTCACCTACTTTGGTCATGTTTTTAGAAGGGATCCATTCCCTGGAGATGGATATCATACCTGGTAAAGTAGAGAGTCAGTGAAAACAGAGGTAGATCCTCAGCAAGATGGATTGACACAGTGGCTACAAACATGGCCCCCAATATAGCACGGATTGTGAGGATGGTGCAGGACTGGGCAGTGTTTCCTTCTGTTGTACATAGGGTTGCTATTAGTCAGAGTTGACTCGACAGCAGCTAACCTTAACAACATTGTATAATACAGTGACAGTGTATGTATAATTAAAAGTCTCAATTCTTTTTCAGATCTAGGGTTATGCATATATATATATATATATATA
>NW_006922149.1:897349-900634 GCF_000298275.1 Orycteropus afer afer | reverse complement strand
GGGTCTTCCTTGTAGGCGTTTGGATATTATCCTATCACTGACAGCACTGACAAAATATACTATCCTAATACCTATATAAGTGGTCAACCACCAGATTTTACTAGGAAACACATTTTGGATTTCCAAGATTCCAAAGTAATTTCCAGGAAAAATCTTAAGATAGGACACTTAGAGAACCCATGTTAAACTATACTGCTTTTTCTTCTAAACACAGCAGACTGACCTAATACCATTTCTAGAAAGCAGAAATGTAGTAAGACCAGGTGAAGACAAGATGGGTAATAACCAGTATATAGTCAGGTGAAGAGCAGACAATTTATGTAGTGTTGCTAATTTAATGCTGCAATGCAGGGAGAGAATTTAAAAGCATGTAGGGAGTACACACTGATTTATAATCTGATGCTAAAAACAGGAGAGGCAGTGGTGTTGTGTATGAAATTAAAATTCCAAAAATTATCAAAATCAGAAAAAATTTAATTTTCAAACTAAAAGTTGGAGACTAACAACTACAGTTAAAGGAACAATGGGTGATTTTTGCTATTGGTGCATACTTTAAATGATGACTAATAGAATTGGCTTGAGCCATTTCAGATCCTTTCATTAAGGGGATTGGGTCTCTGAAATCAAAATTAACTTGGATTGCAGGTACTTAATTGAAATTGAACAGGAAAAGGCATTTTAATAGGGAACTGAAGGCCAGATGATGTGAGCACTATAAAAAGTGTATTCCTTCAAGCTAGGCTTAAAATATTACACAGATGACTTTCTGAAAAAATAGTCAATAAGCTCCAGATTTCTGCAATATAGGCAAGTCTCTGTTTTCTTTTTATTTCTATAAGACCTCAAGGGGTCATGGCTCAAAGTCAAAGAGTTATGGTAGCAGACCAGTAGGGGTTCACACAAAGAGAAATGAATGAACTGAAGAAAGGAAAAATAAATCTTGGACGAAGTTGCAAGTGTGCCACTCTGCTGAAAATCCTCTCTGGAAGACTTTTGCTGTTCTCAAAGGGCTTTGGCATGGGCCCAGAATCTGGAATGTATTCCATAAATATTTACTAAATGATTGCAATGATTCAAAGAACACTCCTTCAGCTTCCTGACCCTCTTCTCTGTGCAGCTCCTTGCATCAACTTCTTTCTGAGAATGTGCCTCCATGGACTTATGTTTGACTGTGCACACTCATACGTGAATATAAAAAGACCAGAACCAGTTGCTGTCAAGTTGATTCGAACTCATGGTGACCCCATGTGTTTCAGAGTAGAACTGCATTCCATAAGACTGTTAAGGCTTTTTAGAAGCAGACCACCAAACCTTTCTTCCTACACTTCTAAGTGGGTTTGAGCTGCCAGCCAACCTTTGGATTAGTAGCCAAGCACTTAAGCATTTGTGTCACCCAACAACACCTATATACATATATGAATATACATGAATTGTTAAAGAAATGATGGGAAAATAAAACTATTACCTGATTTATATATTAAAACAATTTAATTATAGCATGTTTTAAATGGTGAGACTGTTGTTGTTGTTATGTACCATCAAGTTGGACCCGACACATAGCAACCCCTCCTTGAGTTTCTGAAGCAGTATCACTATGGAAGTAGATTGCCCCATCTTCCTTCCTAGGAGTGACTGGTGGGTTTGAACCACCAGCCTTCTTGTTAGCAGTCAAGTGCCTTACACACTATACTACCAGAGCTCCTGATGAGACTAGATGGTTTTATATATATATCAAATATTAAGACACACATGATTTTTAACCAGAGTAGTGGGTTACATTTTCCATGTGGATTGATTTCTGATACTGAGTTAACAGTATACCATACACCATTAATCCTGAGGATACTAGGTTTCTGAATAGATGGGGTCAAAACTGAAACTACCATTCAGCAATTCCTACTTCTAGAAAAGTGCTTGTTTATGTACCTGGAGGTCTAATTCCCACCAGCTGGGTGATCGTCAGAAGAATGCCTAAATTCTCTGAGCCTAAGTTTTTGTATTTGTAAATCAAGGAGGTTAATTAAGCTAGTCTTGTTGCTGTTGTTGTTACTATTGAGTTTATTTCAACTCACAGTGATTCTAAAAACAAACAAACAAAAAAGAAACAACTTACTGCCATTGAGTTGATTCTGAGTCATAGTGAACTCCATTGGTTTTCCAAGGCTGTATATCTTTATGGAAGCAGACTGCCTCACCTTTCTCGTGTGCAGTGGCTGGTGGGTTTGAACCGCCAGCCTTCTGGTTAGCAGTCAAATGCCTTAACCACTACACCATCACAGCTCCTTTTATAGTGTTTCTAGTGGTTTCCAAATCTTGTTTTCTAAAGTCTTATGTATCCAAAGAGGTACTTTGGGCCAGAAAGAAGCCCTGATAACCTCTGATTTCATGAAAGTAGCTCTGCTTCTATCTCATCTCTTGGGACTCTGAATTCTCACAGTGACCCCTCCATGAGTTTCCCAGACAGTAACACTACGGAAGAAGATTGCCTGACCTTCCTTCCAAGAAATGGCTGGTGGGTTTGAACTGCCAGCCTTCTGGTTAGCAGTCAAATGCCTTAGGCATGTGTGTGTGTGTGTGTGTGTGTGTATACACACACATATACCAAGTCCCAGGACTGTAAATTCTGTAAGGTACCATGAAGTTCCTCACATAAATCAGATGATCCCCTGGCCATTTACATTTTGGAATTTCTGATATATTAGAAGATGCAGAAATGCTAAAACAGATTACCAAACAATGGGCTCTTTTGAGAATGTGATGAACATCTTTCAGTGTCATTGTTTCTTATTGGTGCATGTGTAATCTTCTTTTGAGACAGTCTCTCAATTTGAGGTCTTTTGTAAATAAGTGCCCCCCCCTTTTTTTTTCCTGCTTTCCCCCAATTCATATTTTCAGGATAATACATGGTTCCTGCCAGCTTCCTGATTCTATGAATCTGCAAGTCTTAGATAATTCTTGTTGAAAGGATTTGAACATTCCAATAAAATCACTTCACAGAAAGTCTCCTCTAACAAGACCCCAGAGAACCCCAAAGTGTTTTTTATCTGTTTCTACTACATATTTCTATTTATGTGATAGATGATGTTGATAGTTTTTCTAATGTTGAACCATCCTTGCATACCTGATATGAATCTCACTTGGTCATTGTGTTGGATTGGGTTCTCTAGAGAAACACAAAAAACCAGCAAAGTGTATATATATATATTTATAGAGAGAGAAAGAGAGAGAGAGAGAGATTTATCTTAGGTAAATGGCTCACAAGCATGTAGAAGCCGACAAGTTCAA
>NW_006922149.1:894224-896966 GCF_000298275.1 Orycteropus afer afer | reverse complement strand
GTCCAGCCAAGTTGACACATCTTCAACTATCACAGTCATAATGTATTATTTTTCTGATATGTTGTTGGAATCTATTGTCTAGGATTTTGTTGAAAATTTTTGCACTTATATTCATGAGGGATATTGGTCTGTAGTTTTCCTTTTTAGTGATGTCTTTGCCTGGTTTTGGTATCAAGGTTATGCTTGTGTAATCAAATGAATTTTGGAGGATTCCATCCTTTTCTATGTTCTGGAATAATTTGAGTAGGATTGGTGTCAGTTCTTCTCTGAACATTTGGTAGAATTCTCTGCTGAAACTGGGCCAGGACTTTTCTTGGTTGGTAATTTTTTTATGACCTGTTCAAAAAACAGACTTCTGTTATGGATCTGTTCAACTTTTCCACCTCAGTCTGTTAGTTTACGTAAGTAGTATTTTTCTAGAAATCTGTCCATTCCTTCTAGATTTTCAAATTTGTCGGAATACAGTTTTTCATAGTATTCTGATATTATCTTTTTTATTTCAGTTGGTTTTGTTGTGATGTCGCCCAATTCATTTCTTATTTGTGTTATTTGTATTCTCTCCTTCTTTTCCTTTGTTAACTTTGCCATTGGTTTGTCAATTTTATTAATCTTTTAAAAAAAAACAGCGTCTAGTCTTTTTTCTATTGTCTATTTTCTGTTTCATTGATTTCTGCTCAAATTTTCATTATTTCTTTTCTTCTGGTGACTACAGGCTTTTCTGCCTGTTCTTTTTCTAATTGTTGGAGTTGTTGGTGTAAGGTGTTGACTTTGACTCTTTCTTCTTTTTTGATGTGTGCATTTATTGCTATAAATTGGCCTCTGATCATTGCTTTTGCTATGTCCTAAAGATTTTATTATGTTGTACTTTCATTTTCATTTGAGTGGAGGAATTTTTTCATTTCATTTTTTTATTACTTCTATTACCCAGTTGTTCTTAAGGAGGGTGTTGTTCAGTTTCTATGTGTTTGTTCTTTTTCTGTTGGCCTTTCTATTGTTGATTTCTACTTTTATAGCATTGTGATCTGAGAAGATGCTTTGCAGTATTTCAATGTTTTTAAATTCATGAAGACTTGCTTTATGGCCTAACATATGATCTATCATGGATAATGTTCCTTGTGGAGTGGAAAGGAATGTCTATTCTGCTGTTGTTGGGTGAAGTGCTCTGTAGATGTCTATAAGGTCAAGTTACTGGATGCTATTATTTAGTTCTTCTGTGTCTTTGTTGAGTTTCTTTCCAGTTGTTCTATCTTTCATTGGAAGTCGTGTATTAAAATCTCCTACTATAACTGTGGAGTCATCTATTTGTCTTTTCAATTCTGTTACAGTCTGATTTATGTATTTTGGGGCCCCTTCATTGGGTCCATAGATATTTACTATGGTTATATCTTCTTGTTTGATTGACCCTTTAATCATATAATGCACTTCCTTGAATCTTATGGTGGTTTTTGTCTTAAATTAGATTCTATCAGATATTAATATTGCCACTTCTTCTCTTTTTTTGGTTGTCATTTGCTTGATATATCTTTTTCTAACCTTTGCTTTTTATTCTATTTTTGTCTTTCTCTCTAAGGTATCTCTCTTGTAGACAGCATATTGATGGGTTGTACTTTCTTATCCAGTCTGCAACTCTCCATCTCTTGAATGGTGCATTTAATCCATTTATATTCAGTGTAATTATCGACACAAATGAATTGGTTGCTGTCATTTTGTTATGTGTTTTTTTGTGGTTTTCCTGGTTTCTTTGTTCCATATAATTTTCTGTGCTGAGCTCATTTTGTTTATGAATCATGTTGTCATTTCCTTCATTGTTGTTGTTTTAGTATTTGCTAAATATTTATGCTTGTCTTTTTTTATTGTAGATGAGTGGCTGGGCTGGATGTAGTATTCCCCATGATGTGACTGGTAATCAACTCCAAGGTGGAATCTACTGGGAGGAGCTGAGTAGCTGCTGTTGGGTATATGCGCTGCTTCCCATATATAAGAAACAGCTTTGGGAATGGTCTCTAGCTTATGACATGCTTGGACCCTGCATGTAGCCATGTCATTGTTCAGCAGCCTGCCATACTCTGCTGACCTGGGAACTTACAATGGACTTAAAATAATGGCCTGCTGTGTGGTTTGGTAACATCAGGACTATGCCTTTTTATTGGTCAACCTTGGGCTTGGCAGCCTCAGCAGCCAGCAGCTGTCTGAGTGAAGAAAAGCCTCTAGCTTCAGTGGTTGGGAGTTGGAGGCAGAGCTGAAGCCCAAGGCTGAGGGGCTTTCACCCAGGCCCTAGAGTTTGGCACTTGGAACTTGGACTTAAATCTTCCAAATTGTAAGAATAAACTCCTGTTTGTTAAGACCATCCCATTTGTGGTATATTCTTGTCAGACCAGCACTAGGTAACTAGAACAGGTGTGAAGGTTTATTATTTTTCTTTGAGGTTGCCCTGTGATTTATAATTTTCTCCCCGAGTTTAGAACAGTCCATTCTATCTTGCAACTCTCTTGACTTCCTCACCATTTAGAAGTTTTGTAATTACACTAATTTTTCCCTCTTTATGTTTTGTAGTTGTCCTCATTTGCCAATTAATATCTCTAGTTCCCTGTTTACAATCTTGTAAGCTTATTTTACATTGGATACTTCCATAGCTGTGTTGGTTTCTGGGTTATGTCATCATGTGTATTAATGGTTGGTTGCTGTTTGCTATTATTGGTTGTGTTAGATTGGGTTCTCTAGAGAAACACAAAAAACCAGCAA
>NW_006922149.1:891882-893604 GCF_000298275.1 Orycteropus afer afer | reverse complement strand
GGGTTGGTCTGGCTTTAACAAATTTCCTTAATTTCTGCTTATCTGGGAATCTCCTAATTTCACCATCATATTTGAGGGACAGTTTTGCCAGGTATATAATTCTTGGTTGGTAATTTTCCTTTCAGGATTTTATATATACCATCCCATTGCCTTCTTGCCTGCGTGGTTTCTGCTGAGAAATCAGAGTTTAGTCTTATTGGTTGCATTTTGTTGGTAATTTTCACTTTTCATGTGCTGCTTTCAGGATTCTTTCTTTGTCTTTGGTTTTGGTGAGTTTGATGATGATATGTCTTGGTGATTTTCTTTTGGAGTCTATACTGTTTGAGGTTCGTTGGACCTTCTGAATGCATATATTCTCATCTTTCATTGTATCAGGGGAGTTCTCTTCCAACAAATCTTGGACAATTTTCTTTGTGGTTTTATTTGTCTCTTCCTGTTCTGGAATTCCAATTGCATGTAGGTTACTCCTTTCCATGGTATCACACATGAATCTTAGGCTTTCTTCATTTTGTTTTGATCTTTTATCTGATTGACTTCTTTCCAAAGAAGTATTCAGGTTATTTGTTTTCAATCACATTAATTCTGTCTTCCATTGATTCAGTTCTACCCCTTTCCCTTTCAATGGGTTATCTGTTTGTGAATATTTAGTATTAATCTTCTGGATTTCTATCTGTAGATTTTGTATCATTTCTAATTTTTCATTTATGTTGTCATTTTGTTCTTGTATTTTCTTCTGAAATTGTTCTAGGGTTTTGTCTGTGTCTTCCTTAATTTTGTCAGTGTTTTCTTTGATCTGTCTCTTAATCTGTTGAAGGTACATAAATATGATTCATTTCAATTCCTTATCAAGAAGTTCCAATGCTGCTTCTTCCTCAGTGATTTGTTCTGGGTCTGTATCCTGGTCCCTTGTTTCTACTGCCTTATCTTGCTTCTTTGTGTGGACTGTGATTGTCTGTTGTCTCTGAGACATTGTGACTTTGTTGTGTTTGTATTTACTAGGTGATTGTATGTTGGAGTGATTCACCCATTATTTTCACTTTTTTAAAAAATTTGTTTTTTATATATCTGTGTAAGCAGGGTACTGTGCTCCTCTATTCACTAGTTGGCAGCACTTATGTACTCCCCACCTGTCTCCTGGTGGGTGTGATAGAGAATGAGAGTGGCTGCATATATCTCTGTTAACTGTTTGTGAAGAGCAGTTAAGGGTGAGTCAGGCTATTATTGGAAGTTGTGTATCATTGGCCAGTTGGTGCAGAAGGAAGTGGTTGCCCTTACTCAATAAGTGGAGCTGCAGGAAGTGTGGGTGTTGTTGGATCATATAGGGACGATTGCTGTCTCCCATATAGACAAAAACAACAATTGAAAAGTAATCAAAAAAGTAAAAGCAAGAGGACAAAAAGCTCACAATGCATAAACACACAGGAACAATCACCAAAAAAAAAAAAAAAAAAAGAAGAAGAAGAAGAAGAAGAAACACAATAAATGAGAGAAAATATTTAAAGAAATACTTTAAAATGCCAAAAGAAATATGAGTAGGAAAAGGGGAAAAACACACACAATATCTGGGGTGGGAGGAATAAGAGAAAAGAGGTAGAGTAGGAGAATAATGAAGAAAAAATGGAAAGAATTCAAAAAGCAAAATAAGGAATGGGGAGAACCACAAGAAAGAAAAAAATGAAAACCAGGAAAAGAGAAGAGAAAAAAAGCCAAAAACTAGAACAC
>NW_006922149.1:848472-891707 GCF_000298275.1 Orycteropus afer afer | reverse complement strand
GGGAATATCACACTTTTCCAGTCTTCAGTGTCTGGTATATCCTTACTGTTCCTGGCAAGTGGAGACTATTCTTAGGTCCCTGGAATCTGAGAGAATGCTGTCACTTTAAATATCCAAAATAATCGAGCAGCTTGTAAGCATTCAAAATGGCTGTGTCTTCTGGACAACCAAAAGTCCACAGCTCAGTTTGTCTCCTACTATGCTGTTTCCTCTTTTATTCACCAGCCACCAGTGCAGTACTCTGTGCAGCCCCTGGATAGCAAGTCATTCTATAGGTTAATTTTTAGGTCCTAACACCACTTGGCATTATCCAAACTGTCCATTCCATCAGGGTCACTGACAGTCTGCCATTCCGTATATCTCCTTTTTTGCTGTTTTCACTCAGGTTCTTCTATTAGTTGGAGTTTAGTCCACCTCTATATCCTTCCTTTCAAAGCTCAGGGCTCAAGGATTGTCTTCCATATCTGTATTACTTGGTTCCTCTTTTCTTTGTTGAAGAGGGTCTGTGTAGTTTGTCTGTCTATCCCACTATCTTCTGTTTCTACTACATATTTCTAGATATGCTGTTGTTGTTGTTGTTGTTGTCGTTATGTGCCGTCTAGTCAGCCCCGACTGATAGCTACTCCTCCTTGCGTTTCCAAGGCATTATCACTAAAGAAGTAGGATTGCCCAACCTTCCTTCTGAGGAGTGGCTGGTGGGTTTGAACTGCCAGCCTTCTGGTTAGCAGTCAAATGCCTTAGGCACTATGCTACCAGAGCTCCTGAATTTATTAATAGGGTTACTTTATTTCAATATACACATTATCTTAGCAATCAAAATATTTGATTAATCCAAATACAATCAATTATTTGATAAACTAAACAAATTGGTGTAGTTCTCTGAATTTGCACTAATAGGAGTTGACAATCAAAACAGCCTATATTTAGTAATGTTGCCAATTTCAGGAAAAGTGACAACACAGAAAATATATTTCATTTTTAAATAATCTAAGCACTAAAGGGAACTATAAAATGTGAATGTTGTTGTTGTTAGGTGCCATTGAGTCACTTCCAACGCATAGTGACCCTTTGCACAGTAGAACAAAACACTGGCCAGTCCTGCACCAGCTCCATGATCCTCACTATACTTGAGCCCATTGCCACAGCCACTGTGTCTATCCATCTTGTTGAGGACTTTTGCCTCCCTTCTCAACCATCCACCTTACCAAGCATGACATCCATCTCAAGGGAATGGTCCCTTCTAACAACATGACCAAAGTAGGTGAGATGAACTCTGGCCATTCTCATCTCCAAGGAGCGTTCTGGCTCCACTTCCTCCAGGATATATTTGTTAGATCTTTTAGCAGTGCATAGTACTCTCAGCATTCTTTGCCAACACCACAACT
Source organism: Orycteropus afer afer (assembly GCF_000298275.1). Classification (NCBI taxonomy): domain Eukaryota; kingdom Metazoa; phylum Chordata; class Mammalia; order Tubulidentata; family Orycteropodidae; genus Orycteropus; species Orycteropus afer. The sequence goes on along the minus strand of NW_006922149.1, from coordinate 890,322 downwards.
CAAAAGCATCAACTCTTTTTCAGGCTTCCTTATTCATTGTCCAGTTCTCACATGCATATGAGGTGACTGAAAATACCATGCTTGTGTCAGGAGCACCTTAGTCCTCAAGGAGATATCTTTGCTCTTCGGCACTTGAAAGAGGTCCTTTGCAGCCAGTTTTCCCTGTGCTATATGTCATCTGATGTCCTGACTACTGCTTCTATGGGCATCAATTGTGGAACCAAGCAATGGCAAGTCTTCAACAACTTTGGTCTTTTCTCCATTTATCGTGATGCTGCTTATAGGCCCAGTGGTGAGGATTTCTGTTTTCTTTATATTGAGATATAATCCATACTGCAGACTGTATTCTTTAATCTTTATCAGTAAGTGCTTTAAGTCATCCTCACTTTCAGCAAGCAAAGTTGTATCGTCAGGTTGTTAATGATTCTCCTTCCAATCTTGATGCCACATTCTTCTTCATCTAGTCCAGCTTCTTGGATTATTTGCTCAGCATACAGATTAAATAAGTATGGTGAAAGGATACAACCTTAATGCACTCCCTTCTTGATTTTAAACCATGCAGTTTCCCCTTGTACCATTTGAATGACAGCCTCTTGATCTGTGCACAGGTTCCTCATGAGTACAATTAAGTGTCCTGGAATTCCAATTCTTCTCAATGTTACCCATAATTTGTTATAATCCACATAATCAAATGCCTTTGCAAAGTCAATAAAACATAAGTAAACATCTTTCTGGTAGTCTTTGCTTTGAGCCAAGATCCATCTGACATCAGCAATAATATCCCTCATTCCATGTCCTCCTCTGGATCCAGCTTGAATTTCTGGAAGTTCTCTGCTGCAACTGTTTTTGAATTATCTTCAGCAAGATTTTCCTTGCATGCAACATAAATGATATTGTTCAATAATTTCCACATTCTTTGGGATCACCTTTCTTTGGAATGGTACAAATATGGATCTCTTCCAGTCATTTGGCCAGGTAGCTATCTTCCAAATCTCTTGGCATAACCAAATGAGTTCCTCCAGTGGGGCATCCGTTTGTTAAAACATCTCAGTGGGTATTCCGTCAATTCCCAGGGCCTTGTTCTTTGCCAATTCCTTCAATGCAGCTCCAACTTTTTCATTCAGTACCATTGGTTCTTGATCATATGCCACATCCTGAAGTGGATGAACATCAACCAATTCTTTTTTGTACAGTGACTATGTATTCTTTTCATCTTCTTTTGCTGTTTCCTGCATCATTCAATATTTTGCCCATAGAATCTTTCTGTATTACAATGCAAGGCTTAAATTTTTCCTCAGTTCTTTTAGGTTGAGAAATGCGGAGTGTGTTCTTTCATTTTGGTTTTCTAACTCCAGATCCTTGCACATTTAATTGTAGTAATTGGATTTGTCTGCTTGAGCTGCTCTTTGAAATCTTCTGTTCAGCTCTGTTATCTTGTCATTTCTTCCATTTGCTTTAGCTTCTCCACTCAAGGGCAATTTTCAGTCTTTTCTGACATCCATTTTGGTCTTTTCTTCCTTTCTCATCTTTTTAATGACCTCTTGTTTTCGTCATGGATGATGTTCTTGATGTTACCCCATAATTCTTCTGGTTTTCTGTCACTGATGTTCAATGAGTCAAATCTATTATTAGGTGGTCTCTAAATTCAGGAGGGATATATTCAAGGTCATACTGTGGCTCTCATGGACTTGTTTTAATTGTCTTTCTATTTCAAGTTGAATTTGCATATAAGCAGTTGATGGTCTGTTCCACAATTAGCTTCTGGCTAATATCTATATCTAAAGATATAGAGCTTTTCCTTTACCTCTTGCCACAGATGTACTTGATCTGATTCCTGTGTACCCAATCTGGTGATCTCCATGTGTACAACCACCATTTGTTTTATTGAAAAAGGTATTTCTAATGAATAAGTAATTGATCTTGCAAAATTCTATCATGCAATCTCCAGCGTTATTTCTGTCACGAAGGCCAGAATTTCCAACTACCGGTAATTCTTCTTTGTTTCCAACTTTTGTATGCCAGTCACCAGTGATAATTAACACATCTTGATTGCATGTTTGGTCCATTTCAGACTGCAGAAGTTGATAAAAAATCTTTAATTTCCTCATCTTTGGCTTTGGTGGTTGGTGTATAAATTTGAATAATAGTAGTATTAATTGGTTTTCCTTGTAGGTACATAGATATTATCCTATCACTGACAGCATTGCACTTCAGGACAGATCTTGAAATATCCTTTGCGATGATGAATGTCACGCCATTCCTCTTCAAACTGTCATTCCCAGCATAGCAGATTATATGGTCGTCTGATTCAAAATGACCAAAACCAGTCCATTTCAGCTCACTAATGCCTAGGATATCAATCTTTATGCGTTTCACTTCATTTTTGACAACTTCCAATTTTCTTGGATTCATACTTTGTACATTCCATGGTCCATTTATTAATGGATGTTTGCAACTGTTTCTCCTCAATTTGAGTCATGCCACATCAGCAAATGGAGGTCCCAAAAGCTTTACTTTATCCATATCATTAAGGTTGGTTCTACTCTTATGATGCAGCTCTTTTCCACTTCTATTGAGTGCCTTCTGATCTAAGGGGCTTATCTTAAACTGTACAAGGCAATGTTTCAGGACTATTCATAAAGTTGCCCAGTAATGATGTATCAGACAGTGTTTCTCTGCTATTCATAAGATTTTCCATGGCCAATTTTTTGAGAAGTGGATGGCCTCTTCCTTCTTTCTTCCTAGCCTGTCTCAGTCTGTAAGCTGTATTGAAACCTATGCACCATGTGCAACCCTACTGGCATTTGAGACACCAGTGGCACAGACTCAAGCCTCACAGCAACATGCCACCACAGTGGGACACACTGACAGACAATTTTGTCTTCCTTAGCTGTTTGAAATCTTTCTGCCCTCCCCTTACCTGGATCCCTTGGCTCTGTCTCTGTCAGGCTCCACCCTGCCTCCCATGTCTGAGTGTGTGGCCTGTCTGCCCACCCTTACCTGGATTCCCACAGCTTTGTCTTGGCCACAGTTCCTCCCCTGCCTCCCAAAAAATGGAAAAAGCCCTTTTTAAAAAATGACATAGAAGTCGTATTTTAAGAAAGATTGTCCCCTGCCTTCCATGAGTGGAATAGTATAAAGCTATCTATGTTAGTAGTCTTCTGTGGTATACATTAACCTGGTCCTGATTACCTAGTGCCGTTCTGACAAGAATATACCACAAATGGGATGGCCTTAACAAACAGGAGTTTATTCTTACAATTTGGTGGCTTTAAGTCTGAGTTTAAAGTGCCAAGATCTAGGGGCTAGGTGAAAGCCCCTCAGCCGTGGCCTTCAGCTCTCACTCCAGCTCCCAGCCCACTGAAGCTAGAGGCTTTTCTTCACTCAGACAGCTACTGGCTGCTGAGGCTGCCAAGCCCAAGGTTGACAGGTAACAAGGCATAGTCCCGATATTACTAAATCAGACAGCAGGCCATTAATTCAAGTTCACTCTAAGTCCCAAGGTCGGCAGAGCATGTCAGGCTGCTTAACAATGACACAGCTACATGTAAGGTTCAAGGTGCCATAAGCTAGAGACCATTCTCAAGGCTTCTTCTTATAAACAGAAAGCAGACCACATCCCAAAGGCAGCTACTCAGCTGCTTGTGGTAGATCCCACCATGGAGTTGATTGTCAGTCTCATCATGGGGAATAACTGCCACCAGCTGCCCAGCCACTCAACCAGGCCCAGCCAAGTTGACACACAAACATAACTACCAGACTTGTCTTTCATATGTCTGTAAAATAAATGCTGACTCTGCATTTGACTAGATACTCAAAGAGCCTAAATTATTAGGTGTCTAAAAGTAGTGCAAGTGTTTCTTGCATTAATTGAATTCACCAGCTATAGAAGTTTACGAGAAACATGATCCATAATGCAATATACAAGGTAATGGGAAAATGGAAGAATGGAAAGTGCTTTGGTCTTCTTGGTGCAAGGATGGTTGGAAGCAGTGAAGCAGTGTTGAAAAGATTCTGATTCCTTTTTGCTTACTTTCTAAGATACCTAGGCTGGGGTCACCACCATTAAACCAGTTGTGGCATTTAAGGTTATGTGTCAACTTGACTATGTCTGGCTTTGAGTGGCTGAGCAGTTGGATATAGTTATTCCCCATGATGAGAATGATAATCAGTTCCTGGTGGAATCTAGTGAGCAGCTGAGTAGCTGCCTTAGAGGTGTGCCCTGCTTCCAGTATATGAGGAGAAACCTTGGGAAAGGTTTCTGAGCTTTTTGGCAGACTTTGATCCTGCATTTGGCTGAGTCATCAGTAAGTAGCATGCCATGTTGTCTGCTGATCTTGGGACTGTCTCTGGACTTTAACTAGTGGCCTGTCATATTGTATGATAATCTTAGGACTGTGCCATTTTATTTGTCGACTTTGGGTTTGTCAGCATCAGCACTCAGCAGCAGAGTTAAGAAAAGCATCTGGCTTCAGTGGGCTGGTTGCAAGAGGCACAGCTGAAGCCCAAATTCGAGGAGCCTTCACCCAGGCCCTAAAGCTTGGCACTTTGAACTTGGACTTCTAGCCTCCCAAACTGTAAGAGAATAAATCCCTGTTTGTTAAAGCCATCCACCTGTGGTTTTTCTGTTAGAGTGGCACAAGAAAGCCAAAATGACAATGACCATTGTCATTAATTCTGACTCATAGTGACCTTATTTATGTCAGAGTATAACTGTGTTCTGTATAGTTTTCAATGGTTGATTTGTTGGAAGAAGACTGGCAAGCCTTGCTTATAGATGTCTTTTAGTGTACTAGAATCTCCAACCTTTTGACTAGTAGCCAAGAGCTTTTACTATTTGCTCCACTCATAGATTCTTAGGCTGGAGTCACCATTATGTTCTACTTCCATTGATTTAGAGCCTAAAACACAGCTAAGCTGTGGGTGAGTACAACAGAAATCAAATTTATACTTGCTAGAGAAAACTATGAGGAAATTAGCATCAGTTACATGTTCAAGAATGTTGGCTTCAGTTTATCTTTGGCTCTGTGAATTTAACCCTTATGGTTTTGAAGATTCTCAAGCATTCCTGAAGGTCCACACTAGGTAGAGTTTTGTCTTCATTTTCCTAAAGCATAACTTTGAATCTTATGATTAAGAGCACAATACACAAGAGACAATTGCTTTGCAAGTGAGGTTCCTAGATTGTCTCTAAATACCCACACCTCAGGCTGGTTATTATTGTTCTTTGTTCTACACTATTTCTGCCTTTGCAATAACTCTTTGGTGGTAAAAATTCATATTCTTACTGAAAATCTTCTGTTACTAGTGATAAAAATAAAAGGGAAATATATATATATATATATATATATATATATATATATATATATATAAAAGTTAAGGTCATAGTTCTTAGCCAGAAAATAAAAGCTCAGAAGAGCAAAAAGTTGTATTAAGAGGCTTACAACTATACAGGGTGAACAACTACACAAATGCTCTAGAAACAGAAGTGATCTCTGAAACCATTTCAGTGAGTTTTCCACAGTTCACTGTTCATGAAATGAGAAATATCCTTACAAGTTGAATAAGTAGTGGTGTTATTGTTATGTTAACAAATAAAAATAGATTCTCAACTGAAAAATGATCTTGCAAGAAGCCTACAGCCTGTACAAATATTTTTGCAAAGTAACCAGTGAGACTATTTGACTGAGCATTTCCACGAATAAATTTTAGGAAATGTTTTATGTTGAAAAATTAATAGGAAAGATCCACTTAGTTCCAAAAACATGTCTTGAGAATTGGAGAAAGGAAATGAGCATATATTAAAGGAAGATGCCTATGCAAATGCATATATTCAAGAAGAAAAATATGTGGAGTCTAAATAGGCTGAGAGCATTCCGTCTCCTCTGATAGCCTGCAGAAACACCCCAGAAATGAGGGTCACCTTCTGAGCTGCTGTGATCTCACTTCATGCTGCTGTGTAATACATTTCATTTTTGTCTTCATCTTTATCCACACACATCAGCACATTTTATGATCACTGTGGCAGTTTTGCTGATTTAGTTACTACCAAAAATAATATAGAATTGGACTTATTTTAGTGGCTGACTTTATTTTAATAGCTATATACGTACAAATGATGTAGGCTCATATTTCTAGAATTGTTAAGAGTCTTAAAAGTTTTATCAAAATTTTCAGTTATGTTTGTCTTTTGTAGACAGTAAATTAAATATTATATTGAAATCAATCAACTGATGATTGTTGAAGGCCTTGGGACAATTCCCTTATGAACACCAAGGTCTACTTTAATTTGAATGAAGTAACAACATTCAGTGTCCCAGCAGAAGGAAAGTGAAAATTCTACTGCTTTAAAAAAATAAACGTATGAATAATAAAACTAAATGTACAGCAGCTATTAACTCGAAACCAAATGAACAGAAACAAAGGAAAAGTATAATAGAAATTCATACTAATATCTCCTTTTCAACAGAGATCAAAACAAGATTCAAGAGAGGCAGGGTAATTTAAATATATATAATAACAGCAAAGAAATTAGAAAAAACTTGTTTCTAGCTTAAACTGTAATTAATCAGGTACTCTGCAATTACTGACAAGTTGTGTTTTTTAATCTTATCATAGATCCTCCTCTGACTTGATATGTTACTGAGTGAGAAAAGTACCCATGTTATATAGCAATAACATTAAAGGCATCACTTTGCAAAGTACCACATAAAATAAACATTGAAAACTAGAAGGTAGCTAGGAATTATGTCAAGTACAATCCGCTCCAGTTATATCTGATTTTTCCATTTTATATCTTCTTCAATCATTAGGGCTTAAACCCTACAGGAATTTACATGAGGACAGCTTACATACCTCTGCAAATATAAATTTTCCAGGGGTTCCATTTGATCCTTAGAAGGTCTTAGGCATTAGTGCTAAGACTCTTGGGCAGGGTTGGCTATTCTGGAAAAGGGCATCGGTTGGGTACATGACCATATGGGGTTTTGTATAGGACAGGAGAAGATGGAACAAGATTGAGTCCATATGTACATTTATATATTTCTCTTCTGTTCCTACAGGATGAAGGGAGAAAAGGCTTAGGGGCAAGCCAAATCAAGTGATTTGAGTTATTTTAAGAAGAAGTAATTCATTGCACTGGTTGCCAAACTTAAAATGCCTGGACAGCCTGTTGAAAGAGCCAGCAGCAGGAAGAGGAAAGATTGTGCCAGGAACTCTTGCCAAAAAGCACAGAGAGAGCTGGGGCAGCTCTCCTCCTGCAAACTAGCATTTCAATGGTCCTACTCACCAGGGAAGGAGGTCTGGTGGCATAGTGGTTAAAACATTCAGCTGTTAACCAAAAGGTCAGTGATTTGAATCCACCAAATGCTCCAAGGATAAAAATGAATCAGTCTGCTTCCATAAAGATTTACAACCTTGGAAACCCTGTGGGGCAGTTCTACTCTGTCCTATAGGGTCACTATGAATCAGAAGTGACTCGATGGGAGTGGGATTTGGGTGCTCAGCAGGGCACTGAGAAAGTCAGAGATTTCTCAGAAACTTGTATGTCCATGGTTAGTTTCTATGATTTTTTTTCACATTCAAAGTATTTACCCTCGAGGATGGCACAGGACTGGGCATTGTTTCATTCTGTTGTACATAGCGTCGTTAGGAGTAAGAAACGATTTGACAGCATGTAACAACCCTGTAAATATCTCTGCCACTGATTCACTGATACAAGTAGGAGTAGTTACCACAGGGAAATAATTCATGGTGAGGTCTGGATATTCTTTCTCTCAATAATAATAGCTACTATATTGACTGCATTTTATATTATCTAAAACTTTTTAAAAGTAATTAAAAAGGTAGGAAAGAAAGAAAACACCAAAACAAATACCAGAAGAGACCCTCAAACTTGCTCCTGAATGGAGGGTAGCTAAAGCTCATGGAAGAAGTGAAGTAAAAGAGCAGAACAGAAGATTTCAAAGGGCAGCTTAAGAAGGCAGAGTAAAATATTATAATGAAATGTGCAAAGACCTGGAGTTAGAAAATCAAAAGGGGAAAAACACATTTGGCACTTCTCAAGCTGTAAAAACTGAAGAAAAAATTTAAACTCCAAGTGAACATACTGAAGGATTCTATGGGCAAAATATTGAACGATGCAGGAAGCATCGAAAGAAGATGGCAGGAAAACACAGAATCACAGTATCAAAAAAAATTGGTTGACATTCAACCATATCAGAAGGTGGCACATGATCAAGAACCGATGGTACTGAAGGAAAAAAATCCAAGCTGAACTGAAGGAATTGACAAAAAACAAAGCTCCAAGAAGTGACAGAATACCCATTGAGATATATCAACAAATGGATGCAATGCTGGAAGCACTCACTCTTTTATGACAAGAAAATTGGGATACAGCTACCCAGCCAACTGACAGGAAGAGATTGATATTTCTGCCCATTCCAACAGAATGAGGAAATTAGTGAACAATATCATTAATATCACACACAAGTAAAACTTTGCTGAAGATAATTCAAAAACAGTTGCAGCAGTATATTGACAGAGAACATCTAGAAACTCAAGCAGGATTCAAGAAGAGGATGTGGAATGAGGGATATCATTGCTGATATCAGACAGATTTCGGCTGAAAGCAAATAGCAGAAAGATGTTTACCTTTGTTTTACAGGCTATACAAAGACGTTCAACTGTGTTTATCCTAACAAATCATAGATAACATTGTGAAGATTGAGCTTTCTAGAACATTTAATTGTGCTTATGAAGAACTTTTGGTGGCATAGTGCTTAAGGCATTTGACTGCTAACCAGAAGGCTGGCAATCCAAACCCACCAGCCACCCCTCAGAAGGAAGACTGGACAATCTACTTCCATAGAGACACCACCTCGGAAACCCAAGGAGGGGTTGCTGTGAGTCGCTATCAACTCGACAGCAGTGAGTTTTTTTTTTTTTTTTTTTGCATAGACCAAAAGACAGTCATGTGAACAGAACAAGAGGATACTGAGTGGTTTAAAATCAGGAAAGGTGTGTGTCAGTGTTGTATCACCATACTTGTTCAATCTGTATGCTGAGCATATAAGAAAAGAGAAGCTGGACCATATGAAGAAGAATGAGGCATCAGGACCGCAGGAAGAATCAACAACAACCTGCTATATGCAAATGACACAACCTTGCTTGCTGAACTTGAAGAAGATTTGAAGCCCTCAGTTTGAAGATCAAAGACTACAGCCTTCAATATGGATTGCACTTCAACATAAAGAAAACAAAGATTCTCAAAACTGGACCAATAAACAACATCATGGTAAATGGAGAAAAGATTGAATTTGTCAAGGATTTCATTTCACTTGGATCCAAAATCAACATCCATACAAGCAGCAGTAAAGAAATCAAAGGATGTATTGCATTGGGTGAATCTGCTGCAAAAGACCTTTTTAAAGTGTCAAAGAGCAAAGGTGTCACTTTGAAGATTAAGGGGCACCTGACCCAAGTGCTGGTATTTTTAATAGTCATATACATGTGAAAGCTGGGCAATAAATAAGGAAGGCCACAGAAGAATTGATGTAATGATGGTGTTGGCAAAGAATCCTGAATATACTAGACTGTCAGAAGAATGAACAAATCTGTTTTGAAATAATTATAGCTGGAATGTTCCTTAGAAGCAAAATGGCCAGACTTCATCTCTCTTACTTTGGTCATGATATCAGGAAAGACAAGTCCCTGGAGAAAGATATCATGGTTGGCAAAGTAGATAGTCAGTGAAAAACAGGAAGACCCTCAGTGAGATGGATTGACATGGTGGCTTCAACAACGGGCTCAAGCATGGTGATGATTTTGAGGATGGTGCAGGACCAGGCAGTGTTTCCTTTTGTTATACATGGGGTTGATATGGGTCAGAACTGACTCAACAGTGCCTAACAAGAAGAACAACAAAGCATTATTGCATTCCTAAGCTTATTGTACCTCACAGTACTCTTTGAGATGGCATTATTTTCCCATTTATAGATGAATAAATTATTTCCCATTTATAGACAGGGAATTTGTAACTGATTCAATATATGAAACATAATAAATGGACAGCACAAAAACTTGAAAATCTAAGTGCATTGGCAATGAAACCAAAGTTCCATCCCTAATCCATGCAGAAAGACCTTTGTAGTGACATCAGTAATAAATTGAGCACCTAATAAATGTCTGGCTCTCTACTAGGTAGTTTGCATGTTTTGACTCCTTGAATCTTGATAAAACAAAACTAAATACAAGGAAAAAAATCTTGAGATCAATTCAAGGCAAAAAATGGATAGAGGTGACAAGGAAATAATTTTCCAGCAGATAGTAAGCCTGCCAAAAATGATAAATAAATAAATAAAGTTTTAAAAGGAATTTTTTTTTTTTAATTTTCATCCAATTAAAAATAAAGAATACTCTGCCAAGAGGCAGTGATGAAATGCAGTTTCTCATTGGACAGGTTCCATATTCATGGTCATGGTTATAAAACTGTGAGATTCTTATTTTATAAATTAGTCATAGCAAATAGAGCTACTCTCACTTCTGGAATCCAGAACATACCTTCTTCAACAACAAATGAGACAGTAAATGAAGGGCTATTTTATTTGCATTTTACCTCTTACTTTAATACCAAAAATATGTCTTAGTTAAGTCATTTCTAATCAGTGCCATTATCTTCTTAGGAGGAACTTTACTAACGTCTAACATTTTTTTTTTTTTTTTGAAAAAATAATGCACTTGATACAGAGAGACAGGAAATTAAAACCAGTGTCTGTCAAGTTGATTCTAATCCCTATGTTGTCAGAGTAGAACTATGCTCCATAGGGTTTCCAATGGCCAATTTTCCAGAAGTAGATAGTCAGGGCTTCCGAGGTACCTCTGGGTGGACTCAAACTTCCAACCTTTTCATTAGCAGGTGAGTGAGTTAGCCACGTATTAATACATGGCACAAAGTCACAGTAAATAAAGCTGATTTAGTATTAATATTAATATGCACTTCTTTTAGCCAGTCATTGCCCAAATTTGCAAAAAACAAAACTGTTTTGTCAAAAAGTTTTCCTTTTTATAGCCTTGTGTGGGGCAGGAAACTGTCAAGTGGCTGCAAAGAAGGACAGATTTTGATTGATGAGCAACTCAGGTATCAGGATATATTGTGCCTTAGATAATGCTGTCCCTCATTTCCTGGTACATAGTCAGCTTCAGGGAAAGGGAAATGAGTTTTGCTTTTAAAGCAGAAAATTTTCTACCAGATACAGGCAGTAGAATTGATGAGCATTGAATCAAGTTTCACATTTCTCTCTTAGCCCACCAAACTTCCAAATGCACTTGCTAAACAGTTAACTGCAATCGTACCTGCCCATTTTCATACTTAATGCTAACCCTTTAAGAAACAATAATTTTAAAAATATCCATATTTGCTATAGTCATAGTTACTATCTTCTGTCTATCTGTTAACAATATTCCAGTTTTCTCTAAACATATTTTAATATTTTAGTAAAAGATGGCTTGAAAACATTTAAGCTTGGTAGCAAATTTGACCTTGGTAGGTACCACAGTGCCCTGGAAAATGAATTTCTAAGAAAATAATACATTCTACAAAAGTTGGAATTTCCTGTGTTTATAGTTATAAGTAACACTTTTCATTTTTTTATCTGGTCCTCACTAATGTGTTTTAAAACTTTTTTATTCTTTCAATAGAGTAAAGAAAATTAAACATCATTCTGTACTGCAGAACTGGTCTTTCACAAAGACAGTTTTGAAAGGCAGCCTCGTGTTTGTGCAGACTGTCCCATTATCATTTAGGGCGCTGTTACTGGAGCAAGGTGGCATTGTGTGTAATAGTGTGGTTCTGTCTCTCCCTCCTTTTCTTTACTTTTCCTCTTGTGCTGTGTACATACAGAGGGACATATTGCCAAAGGGATATAAGGAGGACTTCACTTGGTGAGGAAATCTCATGAGGTATATAGAAAAAGAATTTGCAAAATGACAGCAGAACAAAATCTACCATGCTTGCTCCTCATTGCCGTAGTGATACCACCTCAGAAAACCAAGGAGGGGTCGGTATGAGTCGAATCTGACTCGACGGCAGTGAATCTGGTTTTTAGTTTTGGTTTACCTGTAGCACTGTGCTCTGTACCTATGCTACACAGAACAGTCAGATACTCTTACTCTGTCCGGGAGGGGCAGTATGACCATGGGAAGTATGACCATGATCTAAGACATTATACTATGTGATAAATACTAGAAAAGAGGTACAAATGCTTTTAGAGAGAGTGGTTCCTGTAATTTTAGAGGACTTACAGGAAGGCTTTGTGAAAGACGTTACATCTTGAGCCTTTAAAAAACAGCACAGTTGTTCTTTCCATTTGGAATGCCATTCTAGCCTGTTTTCACTTCTGAAAATTCAACCTGCAGTTCATAGTACAGTTTGGACTCCAGTCTACTTCTAAAGCCATTTCCAATGCCACAATAGAATCTATTCCTATTTTCTTTTCATTCTTTGAACCAGACGTCACTTCCCACTTGTGACATCACATTCTTACTTTTGCTACACTTGTTTGTGTATTTTATAGTAGACTCTAGCAGACAGCTAGTTCTTTCCAACTCTCCAGAGCTCTTTTAGCACCTAGCCCGGTATGTATCATAGCTCCTCATTGAGTCTCTCTGTCAATCAAATGAGTGACGTCATCTGCCCTTCGATTCATTATTTCCACTAGCCTGTAGTGCTATTTGCTTCCCATTCATACATAGGAGAATTCAAGTAATTGGTGACCCATCCTCCCTCACAGCTGGGAAAATACAATAAGTTTCAACTTGTTGTTAGGTGCTGTCTAGTCTGACTCATATGACCCTGTGTACAACAGAAGGAAACACTGATTAGTTCTGCACCATCCTCACAATTCTTGCTATGCTTGAGCCCATCGTTGCAGCCACTGTGTCAATCCATCTCATTGAAGATCTTTTTCCCTGACCCTGCACTTTACCAAGCATGATATCCTTCTCCAGGGAATGGTTCCTTCTGACAATGATTAAAGTTAATGAGACCAGGTCTAGCCATCCTCACCTCTAAGGAGCATTCCAGCTGCACTTTTTCTGGAACAGATTTGTTTGTTCTTCTGGCAGTCCATGGTATTTTCAGTATTCTTTGCCAACAATGCCAATTCAAAGGCATTGACTCTTCTTCAGTGTTCCTTATTCCTTGTCCAGCTTTCACATGCATATGAGGTGATTGAAAATACCGTATTGCCAAGGGGATATAAGGAGGAATTCACTGGCGAGGAAATCTCATGCGGTGTATAGAAAAAGAATTTGCAAAATGAGACCAGAACAAAATCTGCCACGATTGCTCCTCATTGCCATAGTGATACCACCTCAGAAACCCAAAGTAACATCTTTGCTTCTAAACACTTTAAAGAAGTCTTTTACAGATTTGCCAAATGCAATATGATGTTTGATTTCTTGACTGCTGCTTCTATGGGTGTTGACTGCGGAAAGGAAATCCCTCACAACCTCAGTCATTTCTCATGATGTTGTTTATTGGTCCAGTTGTGAGGATTTTTGTTTCCTTTATGCTGAGGTGTAATTCATAAGGAAGTCTGTAGTCCCTCCCTGATCTTCATCAGTAAGTGCTTCAAGTCATCTTCACTTTCAGCAAGTAAGATTATGTCATCTGCATATTGCAGGTTGTTACTGAGTGTTCCTCTAATCCTGATGCTGCTTACTTCTTCATATAGTTCAGCTTCTCAGATAATTTGCTTAGCATACTGATTGAATAAGTATGGTGAAAGGATACAACCCTGGCACATGCCTTTCCTAATTTTAAACCATTAAGTATATCCTAGTTCTGTTTGGATGACAGACTCTTGGTCTATGTACAGGTTCCTTAAGAGCACAATTATGAGTTTGGGAATTCCCATTCTTACAATGTTATCCATAATTTGTTATAATCCACACAGTCAATTGCCTTTGCATAGTCGATAAAACACAGGTAAACATCTTTCTGGCATTTGCTTTTAGCTAGGATCCGTCTGGCTTAGCAATGATATCCCTCATTCCATGTCCTCTTCTGAATCCAGTTTGAGTTTTTGGAAGTGCTCTGTCAATATACTGCCACAGCCATTTTTGAATTATCTGCAGCAAAATATACTTGTGTGTGATATTAGTGATATTGTTTGACAATTCCCTCATTCTGCTTTATCACCTTTCTTTGGAAAGGGCATAAATATGGATCTCTTTCAGTCTGTTGGCCAGGTAGCTGTCTTCAAAGTTTCTTGGCATAAATGAGCTTCAACTTAAGCACAGTGAAAGCTAGGCTCTGAGCATGAGGCTGTGCTTTTCCTGTTGGTTTCGAATAGGTCTGTCCATAACTCAGGAGGCTGGATGTTGTGTTATTACACATGCCTCCCATGAGCAATCAAACTGAAAGCTGAAGTTGGCCGTGATGATTGAGCTTAGTTATTTTTATGGACCCTAATTTTAACTTTGAATTGCTATTTTCCTCTGAAAATTACTGTCCCAGTTTTGCCTGCCTCAGGGCAAACTGTTGTCCCATAGGAAGCATTTTAAAGGGAATATGCAGACTCCAAAACGGACATAAATGAATGGGTATAATTGCTGCCATCTTCCAAATTAGATATATTTTTAGCTAGTTCACTAATGGTAAGAAAATAAATGAGACAGTGAGATTAATTTTCATCTCCTTCAGGCCTAGACCAAGTATTAGAATTAAATACTCTGGTTTCTTTCATATTCTGAATTCCTAGATTAAAGATAACTACACAAATAACCAATTCCTTTGACAAGGAGCTGTTTGAACACACAACAAGGCATTTTATAAATTTTAATTATTAGCAAAATTTCACTTTCTTTCTCACAGTGGAAATAATCTGTCATCAAGTTTTGGTTGTGTAAATCAACAAAGTAGAGATATAGGAATTTATTTAATTTTCATTTACTCCTAATTAATTATTTCATTCATCCATTCTGGTATGAGCCATTTGGACTGTGTGCCCCTAGTTATTTAGACAGATATCGTGCAACATTTCACATCCTTTCAGTCCCAACTTTTAATATATCCATTATCATAACCCCATTTCTAAACTGGGTTTGATCAGCTTCCCATAGATGTGCTATGTCAGTGCCTCAACTTGAATAGCAGTGTGTTCTCACGTCCTGTCCTAGAGGTTCCTTAATGCTGAGGAATGGGACATTCATAGGAACCCACATGACACTCATACATAACCTAAAATATGAGAAGAGTTAATATCCATGAGAAAGAGCTCTGGTAGCATAGTGCTTAAGGCACTTGACTGCTAACCAGAAGGCTGGCAGTTCAAACCCACCAGCCACTCCTCAGAAGGAAGGTTGGGCAATCTACTTCTGTAGTGATACTGCCTTGGAAACCCAAGGAGGGGTCGCTATGAGTTGGTCTGATTTGACGGCACATAACAACAACAACAACTCTTAACACAGCAGCTCTGGTAACGTAATGCCTAAGACACTTGACTGCTAACCAGAAGGCTGGCAGTTCAAACCCACCAGCCACTCTTCAGAAGGAAGGTTGGGCGATCTACTTCTGTAGTGATACCGCCTCAGAAACCCAAGGAGTGGTCGCTATGAGTCAGGTCCGACTCAATAGCAAATAACAACAGTAACAACACTCTTAACACAGCCACTCCTCAGAAGGAAGGTTGGGCAATCTCCTTCCGTAGTGATACTGCGTCGAAACCCAAGGAGGGGTTGCTATGAGTTGGGTCTGATTTGAGGGCACATAACAACAATAACAATAACAACTCTTATCACGTACAGTATCAAGCATCAGTTATTTGCAATGAGCCCAATTTAATAATCTAATGATATATAGTCTTTATATCTTGTGCCTTATTTCTGCAGTTCCTCACACCTGCTCTTTAGGATCACTTCCCAAATAAACTGCATGCACACAAGCCTTCATCATAAGCTGTGGTTTCAGGAGGACTAAGGATAAAATGATTGGTACCATGACTGACTGCAGAAAGCAGATGCTTAGGAAGGATTTTGGAGTTGAATCACTTATAAGTCACATGGCAATGAAAATCTTATTATTGGTGGTAAGTGGGGTGTTGGTAATCCCTTGTGTGTAGGTCTATCACAATTAATCTTAGCTGTGATGGACTGGGATACGGGTAGGAGAAAATCTCAGTAAAGCAGAGATTTGAACTGGGTTGAACCAGTTCAGTCATGGCTGATGCAGCAAAATCAGAACAGACCATAATTTGTAAAATGTAGATTTATAGGAACAATAACCAGAACAGGAAAAAAATATGGGTTGAAGACTCAGAAAAGGCATGGGGAGTGCTTTCAGGAGCTTGATGCAAGAGACTGGATCATTGCTAGGATTGTGGAGCATAACACACATTCAAAGGGGCATGGTCAGCCACCATCTTTGAGTGGGAGCTGCTGTTTCTGACTCTGTGGTCAAGAGATTTGGTTGCTATGAAATTCACATGCTGCCCTTGTTATCAAGAGGGAGATTAAGTTTCCAGCAGCGCATTGACCTGCAATTTTTCCTGTTATAGTTATCATTCTGATATACCCACATTATATAAATTCAGGTCTGTTCTGGTTTTGCTTTATCAGGTATGACTGAACCATCAAGAAATGGTTCAAAGCCCTGAGCAGCAAAGCCTGATAGGGGAAATAGAGTTTCTTTTCTGGGAGGAAATAGCTTTGACAGTGAAGGAATTAACTAATATGTACCAGCGGGAATGGAGTGGGTACAAATGGGAGGGGATCATGAGGCGTTTTGACTGGCATATGGTGCACAATAAAGGCAAAGAGGGAGAAAATGTCAACATAGGAGTACTGTCCCATGAATCAGGGCTCAAGGTACTGGCAAGCACCTACAGATTTTATATGCTGCTGGATTCTCCGGGAAGCCTGTCCTTGATAATGATCAACAATGAAAGAGGTGGAGATGCTGGAATATTCTTAACAGAGTAGTAAGGAAAGAGTTAGATGGTTTGAGTTGTTAGAAATTTTGTTGTTGTTAGGTGCTGTTGAGTCGTCTCTGACCCGTAGTGAATGAAACACTGCCTGCTCCAGTGCCAGCTCCACAATCCCTGCTATACTTGAGCCCATCCCCACAGCCACTGTGTCAATCCATCTCATTGAGGGCCTTCCCCTCTTTTGTTGACTCTCCACCTTACCAAACATGACATCCTTCTCCAGAGAATGGTCCCTTCTGATAACATGACCAAAGGAGGTGAGACAAAGTCTGGCCATTCTCACTTCCAAGGAGCTTTTCTGCCTGCACTTCCTCCAGGACAGATTTGTTAGTTCTTTTAGGAAGTCATAGCATCTTCAGCATTCTTGGCTAGCACCACAACTCAAAAGCATCAATTCTTCTTTGGTCTTCCTTATTCATTGTCTAGCTCTCACATGCATATGAGGTGATTGAAAATATCATGGCTTATGTCAGGCGCCCCTTAGTCCTCAAGGAGACATCTTTGCTCTTCAGCACTTGAAAGAGGTCTTTTGCAGCTGACTTGCCCAGTGCTATATTTCAACTGGAAGTCTTTGATAACTTCATTCTTTTCTCCATTTATCATGATGCTGCTTATAGGTCTAGTGGTGAGGATTTTTGTTTTCTTTATATTGAGGTATAATCCATACTGCAGACTGTATTCTTCAATCTTCATGAGTAAGTGCTTTAAGTCATCCTCACTTTCAGCAAGCAAAGTTGTGTTGTCAGCTTGTTGTGCATCTCAGGTTGTTAATGAGTCTTCCTCCAATCTTGATGCCACATTCTTCTTCATATAGTCCAGCTTCTTGCATTATTTGTTCAGTATATACATTGAATAAATATGGTGAAAGGATACAACCCTGACACACTCCCTTCTTGATATTAAAGCATACAATGTCCCCTTGTTCTGTTCGAATGACAGCCTCTTGATCAATGTACAGGTTCCTCATAAGTACAATTAAATGTTCTGGAATTCCCATTTTTCTCAATGTTATCCACAACTTGTTATGATGCACACAATCAAATACTTTTTCATAGTCAATAAAACACAAATAAACATCTTTCTGGTATTCTCTTCTTTGAGCCAAGATTCATCTGACATCCTCAATGATATCCCTTGTTCCACATCCTCTTCTGAATCTGGCTTGCACCTCTGGAAGTTCTGTGTCAATATACTGCTGGAACTGTTTTTGAATTATGTTCAGTATGATTTTATTTGTGTGTAATATTAATGATACTGCTCAATAATTTCCACGTTTGGTGGAATCACCTTTCTTTGGAATGAGTACAAATATGGATCTCTTCCAGTCAGTTGGCCAGGTAGCTGTCTTCCAAATCTCTTGGCATAACCAAGTGAGTGCCTCCAGTGGGGCATCCATTTGTTGAAACATTTCAATGGGTATTCTGTCAATTCCTGGACCCTGTTCTTCAGCAATTCAATCAGTGCAGCTTTGGCTTCTTCCTTCAATACCATGGGTTCTTGATCATATGCCACCTCCTGAAATGGAAGAAGAGTGACCAATTCTTTTTGGTACAGTGACTCTGTGTATTCCTTCCATCTTCTTTTGATGCTTTCTGCATCATTCAATATTTTCCCCATAGAATCTTTCAATATTGCAATTCAAAGCTCAAATTTTTTCCTCAGTTCTTTCACCTTGAGAAATGCCGAGCACATTCTTCACTTTTGGTTTTCTAACTCCAGGTCTTTGCACATTTCACTATAGTAATTGGCTTTGTCTGCTTGAGCTGCTCTTTGAAATCTTCTGTTCAGCTCTTTTATCTTGTCATTTCTTCCATTTGCTTTAACTACTCTCCACTCAAGGCAAGCATCAGAGTCTCTTCTGCATTCCGTTTAGGTCTTTTCTTTTTTCCTCCTCTTTTTATTGACCTCTTGCTTTCTTCATGGATGATGTTCTTGATGTCATCCCACAATACTTCTGGTTTTCGGTCACTGGTGTTCAATGTATCAAATCTATTCCTTAGATGGTCTCTAAATTCATGAGTGATATATTCAAGATCCTATTTTGGCTCTCATGGACTTGTTTTAATTGTATTCAACTTCAAGTTGAACTTGCATATGAGCAGTTGATGGTCTGTTCCACAATCAGCTCCTGGCCTGGTTTTGGCTGAAGATATTGAGCTTTTCCATTGCCTCTTGCCACAGATGTAGTTGATCTGATTCCTGTGTATTCCATCTGCAAAGTCCACATGGATAGCCACCGTTTGTGTTGTTGAAAAAAGGTATTTGCAATGAATAAGTCATTGATCTTGCAAAATTCTATCATGCAATCTCCAGCATTATTTCCATCACCAAGGCCAAATTTTCCAACTACTGGTGATTCTTCTTTGCTTCCAACTTTTGCATTCCAGTCACCAGTGATAATTAACATATCTTGATTGCATGTTCAGTCAATTTCAGATGGTAGAAGTTGATAAAAATCTTCAATTTCCTCATCTTTTGCTTTGGTGGTTGGTGCATAAATGTGCATAATAGTTGTATTAACTGGTCTTCCTTGTAGATGTATGGATATTATCCTATAACTGACAGCATTGTACTTCAGGACAGATCTTGAAACACCCTTTGTGATGATGAATGCCACACCATTTGTTCTGGTTACCTAGTGCAGCTCTGACAAGAAATATACCACAAATGGGATGGCCTTAACAAGCAGGAGTTTTTTCTTATAAGTTGGAGGCTTTAAGTCCAAATTCAAGTGCCAGGCTCTAGGGGCTGGGTGAAAATCCCTCAACCTTGGGGCACAGCTCTGCCTCCTGCTCCTGGCCCACTGGAGCTAGAGGCATTTCTTCACTCAGCTAGCTGCTGGCTGCTGAGGCTGAAAAACTCAAGGTTGACAAGGAAAAAGGTACAGTCCTGATGTTACAAAACCACATAGCAGACAGTCGTATTTTGAGAGCCTTCTGGCATAAGTGGCTCATTGTCCTACACTGCATCTGACAGTGTTTCTAGGCTATTCATGTAGTTGCCTAGTATTGTAATGGACAGTATTTCTCTGATATTCATAAGTTTTTCCCTGGCAATTCTCTGAGAAGTGGATGGTCTCTTCCTTCTTCCTAGTCTGTCTCAGTCTGAAAGCTGCACTGAAACCTGTGCACCATGTGCAACTCTGCTGGCATTTGAAACACTGGTAGCATAGCTTCAAGCCTCACAGCAACACCCCATCACAGTACAACCAACCAACAGACAAGTTTGTCTCCCTTAGTTGTTTGAAACTTCTCTGCCCTCCCCTTACCTGGATCGCTCTGCCAGTTGCTTACTCTCTCCTAGACACCCTGGCTTTCTTCTCTTTCCCCTCTGCCTTTCCTGCCACTTGGTGTTTGAGGCCTGTGTCCCTCCCCTTACCTGGATCCCTCTGCCACTTGCTCACTCTCTCCTGGATACCCTGGCTTTCCTTTCCTTTCCCCTCAGCTTTTCTTGCCACTTGGGGGTTGGGGCCTGGGTTCCTCCCCTTAAGTGGATCCCTCTGCAACTTGCTCACTCTCTCCTGGATTCCTTGGCTTTCCTTACAAATGTTATTACATACAATTAGAGAACTCACCCCTGATAATTTTTCCAGAAGGATGTAGAGAATAGTTCACAAAGTAGCACTAGTAGCTAGTCCTCCAGTGGACCTAGCTTTATTAGGATACATACACATGCATATATATGTATATACATATATATTGTTCATGTGTCTGTGTATACACATAGATACATACGCATTCATATATACATATATATATTGCTTATGTAGGGGCTCTGGTAGCATAGTGTCTAAGGTACTTGACTGCTAACCGGAAGGCTGATGGTTCAAACCCACAAGCCACTCCTTGGAAGGAAGGTTGGGCAATCTACTTCCATAGTGATATTGCCTCAGAAACCCAAGAGGGTTGCTGTGAGGTGGGTCTGACTCGATGGCACATAAGAAAACCAACAACATATTGCTCAAGTACACATAGTGACTACTGTGTTACTTAACTTTTTTTTTTAATTAAAAAAAAAATGAGAACTGGTAAACAGAATGTTGATGTCAGTTGCTGCAAAGTAATAAATTCTTGATTCCAAGTCTAGTCTCTGGATATGTCAGTTCACAGACCAAGAACACAGAACTGATGAGAGATACTCCTGCAATGCCATTCATTAATAAATTTTTCCATTACTTTTCTTTAAAGGTACCCTCAACCATTTATCAGATAATTCTGCACTGGGAAAAATATAATACCCAGAGTTTTCAAAGGTTGTTGGACACGGAGTTTACCACTGATACTAACAGGCCCAGAACATCATCATAACCCTTTTATTAAAATGGAGATTAATGAAAGGCAGGTGAAATTGCATTTTTGCACCAAATGCATCTCCAAGGGGTCTTCAAACCCATTCTATGGTATTTTTTGGGGCCCTAAATATATACTTCTGGAACTCTGGTGGCCCAGTACCTAAGGCATTTAACTGCTAACCAGATGGTTTGCAGTTCAAACCCACCAGCCACTCAATGGAAGGAAGATGAGGTAATCTATTTCCATAATGATTTACTGCCTTGGAAAACCGGTGTGGGTCACAAAGAGGCAGAATTGACTTGATGGAAGTGAGTAAATATATAATTAAAAAAGAAAAAAATGATCTGTATTTCTATCCATGTCAAAGGAAGGTGATCCAACAGAATACAGAAATTACTGAACAATATATTTAATATCAAATGCAAGTAAAATTTTGCTGTGCATAATTAAAAAACAATTACAGCAGTACATCAACAGATGTACATTGACAGAGAACTGCTGGAAATCTTGTGAAACAAGAGATATCATTGCTGAAGTCAGGTGAATCTTGCTGAAAGCAGAGTGTAGCCGAAAGATGTCTACCTTTGTTTTATTGACTATTCAAAGGCATTCATAATAAATTATGGTTAACACTGCAAAGATTGTGCTCATGTAGAACCTGTACATAGATCAACAGTCAGTCATTCAAACAGAAAAAAGGAGTACTGCATGGTTTAAAATAAGGAAAGATGTCTGTCAGGGCTGTATCCTTTCACCATACTTGTACATACATAAAGAAAATAAAAATCCTCACAACTGGACCTATAAACAACATCATGACAAATGGAGAAATTATTAAAGTTGTCAGGGATTTAATTTTACTTGGATCCACAATCAAAGCCCATGGAATAGCAGTCAAGGAATCAAATGACATATTGCATTGGGAAAATAGGCTGCAAAAGGCCTCTTTAAAGGGTTAATAAGCAAAGATGAAACTTTGAGGACTAAGTGCCTAACCCAAGCCATGGGATTTTCAATCACCTCATATGGATGTGAAAGCTAGATGATAAATAAGGAAGACTGAAAAAGAATTGATGAATCTGAATTATGGTCTTGGTGAAAAATATTGACTATTCCATAGATTATGAGAAGAATGAATAAGTCTGTCTTGGAAAAGGTACAGCCAGAATGCTCCTTAGAAGTGAGCATGAGGAGACTTCATCTCACATACTTTGGACATGTTATTAAGAGGGCCCAGTTCCTGGAGAAGGACATTATGCTTGGTAAGGCAGAGGGTCTTCTTGGTAAAGAGGAAGACCCTCAATGACATGGACTAACACAGTTGATGTAACAATAGGCTAAAACTTAGCAGTGACTGTGAGAATGATGCAGGACTAGGCAGTGTTTCCTTCTGTCATACGTAGGGTGGCCATGAGTCAGAACTGACTTGCTGTCATCTAACAAAAACAAAAAAGTGTAATCAGTCTACATATAATTAAGAGCTAGCAGAATTCTTTTTTTGGTTCTTTAACCAATGAAATAAGAACCATTTTGATAGAAAGGGCCAAGTGTAAGTCTAAGAAACTGCCCCTCCCAGTGAAAACAGTAAATTAGAAGCAGTATCATATCCAAGGAGGATTTGCAGATTTTAGTATATCAAAGCCACTCCTTGGAAGGAAGATGGGGCAATCTACTTCTGTAATGATACTGCCTCAGAAACCCAAGGAGGGGTCGCTATGAGTCGGGTCCGACTCCACGGCACATAACAACAAACAACAACATCAAAGAACTAGGAGCTCTGGTAGCATAGTGCCTAAGGCATTTGACTGCTAACCAGAAGGCTGGTGGTTCAAACCCACAGCCACTCTTTGGAAGGACGACTGGGCAATCTACTTCCGTAGTGATACTGCCTCGGAAACCCAAGGAGGGGTCGCTACAGGTCAGGTCTGACTCAACGGCACATAACAACAACAACATGAGATAAACAATAACACTTCTTAGAACAATCAAACATAATAGATCTAAAGGGCAGCATTTGCCCAGAGGTAAAGGTCATATAGCAGGAACGGATAGAAAAGGACAAGGGGAAATGGTAATAACCACAGGGAGGAAGTCAGAATGGTGCTGTTATGTAGTGGGGAGTATAATCAATGTCATGAAACAAAATGTGTATGAACTGCTGAATGTAAAACTTATTTACTTTGTAAACTTTCACCCAAGTCAAAATAAAAAGTTAAAAATAATAAGGTATTTGCAATGACTAAGTCATTGGTTATGCAAAATTCTAATATGTGATCTCTGTCATCATTTCTATCACTAAGGCCATATTTTCCAGCTACCAATGATTTTTCTTTGTTTCCAACTTCACATTCCAATCACCAATAATTATCAATATGTCTTTATTGAATGCTGAACAATTTTTACTGAGAAGTTGATAAAAATCTTCAATTTTTTAATCTTTGGCTTCAGTAGTTAGTGCATAAGTTTGGATAATAGTATTAACTGTTCTTTCTTGTAAACGTATGGATGTTATCTTATCACTGACAGCATTATACTTCAGGATAAATCTTGAATTTTTTTTTTTTTTTGGCTATGAATGCAATGACATTCCTCTTTATATTGCATTCCTGGCATAGTAGACCTATGACTGTCTGATTTAAAATGGCCAATATCACTCCATTTCAGCTCATTAATGCCTAGGATATCTGTCTTTATGTGTTCCATATCATTTCTGACAACTTCCAATTTTTCTAGATTCATACTCCATATATTCCACATTCCAATCATTAATGGATATTTGCAGCTGTTTCTTCTCATTTAGAGTCATGGTACATCAGCAAATGAAGGTTCCAAAAGCTTTATTCCATCCACGTCATTAAAACTGTCTCTACTTTGAGGAGACAGAGCTGAGTGCTTCTAACCTGAGGGGTTCATCTTCTGGCACTATAAGAGATAAAGTTTCCTTTGTAGTCGTAAGGTTTCCAGGGCCAATTTTTCCAGAAGTTGACCTGGCCTTGTCTTTCTTCCTAATCTGTGTCAGTCTAGAAGATCCATTGAAATCTGTCCACCATGGGTAACCCTGCTGGTATTTGAAATACTGGTGGTGTAGCTTCCAGCCTCACAGCAACACACAAGCCACCACAGTACAGCAAACTGATGGATGAGTGGTGGACTCTATGTGTGTGTGAACATCTAATGGTGTTTTTCCATATCCATGGATCCAGAAAACACAATCCCTTGTTGAGTCCACACCCCCAAACCTGGTCCAGTGACAACCTTGATGAAGCCCACCAAATGCTGACACTAACCAGCCTAAGCCTTTTGACACCCTGCTGGTGAGAAAACTCTTGATGCCCTGACTCCTTCTATCAGCCCCTCCACAAACTTGAACTAGCTGCATCCTGGAGGGTCGTGTTCTACAGGCCTCCTGATACATACTACACACCCCAGGCTTTTCACTATCCTGATGCTGAGAAGGGTCTTGAGTTGCAACTCCTTCTGTGAGCTCACCCTCAAGCCTCAGCATGCTTCCATCTCAGAGGGGTGTTTCATATTTTCCCTATAATTATGAACCATTTCTGGCCTGGGAAAACCAGTGAATTTCTCTGCCTTTTAATGGGTTATAACCACACCTTTTCTGAGAAGTCTGAATCCCATCTGTGGGAAGGGAAACCCCCTGGCAAGTCTGTCCTTTCTTGAAAGCTTTCCCTCAACTCTAGGGTAATCTATGGCATTCCCTTTCAAACGTTATAGTTATTATCCTGCTATAGATAATAATTCTTGATATTAACATTTCCCTGTCCAAATTATTGTGTGTTTTTTGTCTCATAATTATATCTTGACTGATAGATACATTATCACATTCTCACAGAAATTTAAGGACCTGCTACTTTGATGAAGACTTTAGGGTTCCAATGGTCTGGGGCATGCTGGGACCTTTCTCTAAGTTATAAAACAAAGTGTTTCACCACAAAACACTTTCCACTGGAAGAGAAAAAAAAAAAAAAAGCCATGGCACTTTGTGGGAGGGTTTTGGAGGTAGCATTTATACTAATTGGGACTACCTCTCTGATACATTTATTTGAAGGCCTGAGAAGCTATCAGTTTTGAGTGGGGCCCAGAAAAGATAGGGTTCTACGCAGTGGTACAGCCTCTTTGCCATTTTGGCAAGAGTTCTACCAGGGGGATAACTATGTTGTATGTGATCTCTGGCTATATGGAATATCTGGCAAGCCTCAATAAAAATGGTGCAGCACAAATCCATAGAGTTGTGGAGCATGACCATGTCTTTGAATCAGGGAACAACTTGCTATTTGAAAAACAGCTTTTCATATGCTGTCAGCACTGGCTGGTTACAACTAAGCCCTTGATCACGTGCCACCAAGTGTCTATGTGACCAAAGTGCACACTATGAGCTGGATATTATAAGATTCACCAAATTATGAATTTGCAATCTATTGGTAGCAATCTATCATATGATAGAAATTGTACAATCAAAGTTAGATCTAAGTAGGTCCAAAAAACCTACAGAAATTGCATAAAGTGGTCCAGATTCCCTGGTATCTGCCCTTGTTTCACCAACTTCATTCCATCAATTCATACCTATGGCCTTGTGAAGAGTTTCCTACAATGAACTGATGGAGAAAAGAATAAAACAAGTCAAGCCTGCTTCACAGATGGTTTAACTCAATAAGCTGGCATAAGCAAAAATAGACTGCAGCTGTCTGTATACTTGGGGAGACTCTAACAGCAATATGGAGAATGTTGCTAGTGGACCAATATTTGATCAATAAATTTGGTTCTTCATATTCTATGTGGGAAATAAAGTGTAGATATGTACAGTCACATGGGCACCTAAAATGAATTGTTGTTGTTGTTGTTGTTTGCCGTAGAGTCGGCCCCAACTCATAGCGACCCCTCCTTGGGTTTCCGAGGCAGTATCACTACGGAAGTAGAATTGCCCAACCTTCCTTCTGAGGAGCGTCTGGTGGGTTTGAACTGCCAGCCTTCTGGTCAGCAGTCAAGTGCCTTAGGCACTATGCTACCAGAGCTCCTAAAATGAATAGCATTGAGGAATTGGAAGCAAATAATTCTGGGAATGGTATGTAGATAGATCTATGGAGGTAGATAGAAAATATGAATCTTTGTGTTCTAATATGTTCTTATATATTCTAATGTCAACCAGAACCATTACAGTAAAACCTATGGTAGATGGAATCTGAGTAAAGTAGAAACCTGTCATTTCCACTAAAACAAGTGACAGAAAAGTGGTAACACGGTTTTCTGTGAACTTGCAAGACTCAGAAAAATAAGGCAGTTCCATCAAGTATCAGCTCTCATAGGTTTCACTGTTATTTGTAAAAGAGACATTAAACAATTAAGTATCCATGATGATTAGTGCTGTATATGCCAACCAGATCTTTCCTCAGACACTCCAATGCTGGCACAATGGACCCACAAATGAAATAGCCATGGTTGCCAAATTGGAGGGTACATCTGGGCCTAACATGAGCTTCTTTTCACCAAGCTGATCTAGCTATTGCCCCTACTAATGCCCAGCTTGTCAGTAGCAGGGCCACTGTTAAACCTTCAAGGAGAATCAACCTGCCACTTGGTGACAAGTTGAGTATATCAGATTCTTTCCACCCTGGAAGTGGTGTGATTCTTCCTTATCAATACTGATATCTACTCCAGGATAAATTTGGCTTCCCTGGTTTCATGCCCCTGCAAACTGCGATTTACAGATACCTGATCCATCATGTAGTATGCTACACAATATTGCCTCAGAACAAGAAATCCATTTTTAGGGTTAAGCAGGTCAACAAAAGGTGCATGATCAAAAATTCCCTGTCCTTACTAGGTGTATCATCTCCCAGAAGGAGCTAGCCAAACAAAATGGTGGGATAATCTGTTCAAGGCTCAGCAAGACATCACCTCAAGAACACCTTTGTCCTCCAAGATTAGACAGATATATATGCTGAGCCAATAGCTGAAAAATGTAGCTGTGTCCTCAACAGCTAGAAAACATAACTTCAGGAATAAAAGGACCTTCCCCATCATTCCCACTGATCCATTTATGGAATACATGGCTCACATCCAGAAAACTGTTTAATTGTATTAAAAAAAACAAACCAAACTCACTGTCATCTGGTCGATTCAATCTGACTCATAGCGACCCCTCCTTGGGTATCTGAGGTGATATCACTACAGTAGTAGATTGCCCAATCTTCCTTCTGAGGAGTGGCTGGTGGGTTTGAACCGTCAGTACCTTAGGCACTATACCACCATTAGGAACATATTCCAGCAAGCACCCTTTCTCTATCTTACAGCTTCAATTTCTCCTTTCCACATAATTCTGTTCTCTCTTATACGTAAAACATTAGGGTCTTTATTTCCAGTGGGAGGTGAGGGACAAGGTAAAGATTCACTGAACTTGAAATAATGACTAACACTTGGTTATCTGAGTTCCTAATACCAGTGGACGAGGAGGTAAAGGAAGGAATTACTTTTCTGGTAAAGTAATATAACCTGCTTACCCTTTGGAGATGGGATTGCTGCTACACAGTGAAGGCAGGGAGAGAATTTCTGTAATTCAAAGGATTCATTAGATTTTTGTTCTTCCTTGCCCTGTGGTAATAGTGAATGGCTAATTGTAGCAACCACAGCCTGACAATGGTGAGGCAACCAAGGACTTAGACCTTGGAAATGAAGATTTGAGTTAACTTGCCATAAGCAATTTAGACAAGCTGAAAAGATGGTTTAGGACTAGGAGGGTTGTTCACTAAGATATGATGTGTTTGCAGGGATAGAGGCTGGTTACCATCTTGAATAAGATTCTGTGACAGATCCTATGGAGAGCTTAATGGAAGGCATGAAGTGATCTGAGTGGAGAAAGGAGTAAACTGAATTGAACATCTCTTGTGCATCACTTCACGTTCTCACATCCTCACCATTTTCTTTAGTCACAGATATGGAGACCAGTTCCGCACAGACTATGAACAACTTTGCACAGATTACAAAAGGTCAATCATTGACCAATGTGGCTATTTCTTAGATACATTTCATAAAACTCCTCAGAATATCCCAGCAGGATTACACAGTGGTAGCTACTTTGATAACACATCTTTTTATTTGTTTCCCCTTTTCTCCAGTCTCACATCTCCTCGCTCCTTTATACTGGGATTACATTGCAAATAATATATCTGCATAAATCCTTTGTCTCTGGCTCTGGCTTTAGAGGCAAATTGCCCCAAACACTTGGCTTATTTTCCATCTCAAACTTTCTTAATATTGCAATTCATCTCTACAACTTTTCTCAGATGGTCCAAGACTAAGTTTCCCATTTGGACCTATGACCCTCTCAGGAACATACTCCAGCAAGCACCCTTTCTCTGTCTTACAGCTTCAATTTCTCCTTTCCACGTGATTCTATTCTCTTTTATATGTAAAACTTATCTTCAGTTCCAGATACCTTCCTTTTTTCTTATTTTTCATTTATCACCAAACTTATGAAAAGATGACCCAACATTTGTTATCCCCCTTGCTCATAGCCACTCATCTACTCACTCTGTAATCTCTGGTAGTATAACTTTCTTGCCTATCATTCTACATCATCTTCTTTTTTAAATTTTACCAATCATTTCTTCATTAACTAAAATGTTAAAGTGTACTAGGTGGTATTCAATCTTAGCTTCCTTGAACTCTCTGAAATATTGGTTCCATGGAGCACTTCCTACTTTTTTTTTTCTACTCTCTTCTGAAAAACCAGTATCTCTTCTGTTTCTGCCCTTTCTATGGCCAACTCTTTTTCCTCAAAGGATTCTTGATGCCAATTTGGATGTACCTAGAGGTTCAGTCCACATCTCAACTTTATTTTATAATAGTACTCACTCTCTCCTTAAATAATATTATTCAAAATGAAGTATATAACCGTGCTTCAAACAGTTTTTCATTACTTTCTTTTTTAATTACCTAAATCATATTGGAGTCAGAATCTTTTCCAGCAGCAACTCACAAATTTCCATATACCAGAAGATCTCTCTGCTTGTGCATACAATTGATACTTGAAATTCTAAATGACAGAAATATATCATCTTTCCTTCTGAATCTTCTCCTCCTTATATTAGCTTCCAAACTTCTCCTAATGACAATACTTCGTAATCTCTTCTCTTCTTCTAGTGTCCTATATCCAATCAACATCTGATTTCCAGTGACATGCCTCTTTTCCTTTCTTTTAATCTTTTATATTCTACCAATTTGTACTGACATCCTACTTTAGGTCTTGATTCCTTACGGGAGCTATTGTAATAGCTTTATATCTGTTTTCCTAACACTGTGCATATGTAAGATAAATTTTCTTCAAGCACAAATGAGATACTTTCACGTTTTCTCTTCCAATGAATCAGTGGTATCCAAATTCAATGGAATGAGTTATTCATGCTCCTTGGTTTAGTATTCAAGCTCTACCCCTTGCCTGACTTTCTAAACATATTCCCACCAATATTTCTTCATAAACTCTATGTCAACACAAACAGGAGCTATGTGTTGACGTGGAAAACTAGTGGGTGTTAAGGCCAGGCAAATCTGTGTTCCAGTCACCACTCTTCTGCTAGGTAACTGTGAGGTCTCTTACTGTAAACTCTTACCTTCTGTCTGTGATCTTCAGATTTTCTCATTTACAACATAATATAATTAATATGGACCTTAAAGCAAGGTTGAAAGGGTGAAGTAAGATAATACATACAAAATACTGAGCAGAATGTTTGATATCCTGTAGAAGATCAGTAAATACTGTTTCACTCATCTCTACTACCTTTTTATAAATCTCCCAAGATTTCCAGAAGCATACCGATTTGCCAAAAGTCAACTTGCCAAATGGCCAGTATACCTAATTGAATTGACTTTTTGGCAAATTGGCGTCAGTACATTGACAAATATCCAAGTTTACTGTCTCTGCGCTTTGCTGCAATTGGTCTATATTCCTGCATGCCCTTACATATGAAGCTTGCTTTGGACCGTTCCATAAAAAATTTTCTCTCCTGCATTTGAACTTCCACAGTGGTTTGTTTGTGCTTTCCCTCACCTCCTGAGTCCAGTCAATGTGGCGTCTAAACTGTAGAGAAACATAAGCTTGGGTACTGCATTTAACCTTATGACAGTTGTACTACTGAGACATCTTAGAGACACCTTGTTCCAAGATCAGCCTTGGTGCAAATTATCTATAATTACCTTATGTCAAAGTGCACCAAACCCTCCAGAATGCTCAGCTCTAGTCTGTGTGGTTCAGAACTCTCAGGTGTAACAGTGGAGTTTCAAGGCCTGGAAAAAATCTGCTTCATATTTTCCTTTCTCTCAGAGGGATGCAGCACACACACACACACACACACACAAATCTACCTGCCATTGAAATAAATCCCTTCTCCTTTTCCTAATTACTTCCAAACATTAATATGTAATACCATCTTAATTTCTCCATTATAATTATTATTCTTGTTGTCTTAGTTCCCTTACTAGATGAAGATCTCCTTAAGACACCAGATGATAATATGGCACACTAGTTGTTGTGTACTCAGAATTTAAATTGAACCTCAAAGCAGAGTAGCAGAAAGAGAATAAAAAGGGGAAGAATTCCACAAATTTGGTTTAAGAGTTTTACCTTTCATTTTGTAAAAAAAAAAAAAAAATTCAAAAATTGAGGCTTGTTAAATAAGCAAATTGTACTTGCAATGTGAACCAACCAGAATAATCACATTTATTTAGTTTGGTAACTGATTTAGTAATGGGTGTGAAATTCAGGCCTAGGCCAATCAGGAATGGCATTCTCCTAGCCAAAGTGATAAGTTATGAAATGACCATGTAACTCAAGTTAATCCAATCAGGGCATTTGTGTTATTGTGGATGAGAAGCTTTGTAAATTTTGTCACTGCTTACAAGTATCAGAAGAGGCAGTCTTAGGAAAAAACCTATTTTATGAAAGCAGAGACAGAAAGAATAAGAATAAGGGGTGGGGGGGAAGAATGAGATAATGGAAGGAAGAAAGGAAAGGAGGGAAGGAAAGAGAAAATAAGATGATTCTTGATCTCATTATTATACCACTGAATTAACCTTCATCCTGAAAGCAGATCCATCTCTGTGCTTTATTTGTTACTCAGGTTTGATCAGGTTTTCCTTATACTTTCAACAGAAAGCATCCTAACTTGTATTGATTGCATTTGGCCTGGCTACATCTTGACAACATATTATAGAAACTTTCCAATGAAAATCACTGTACATCTGAAGTGGTCCTCAAAAGAGAGACATTGCACAAGATATAGGAAAATTTTCCTATTGTTATTTCTTTCTAGTTGATATTTTTTTCATTATTGTTAGGTGCCATCAAGTCATCTCCTACTCATAGTGGCCCTGTTGTTGTTGTTGTTGTTGTTGTTATGTGCTGTGGAGTCAGACCTGACTCATAGCGACACCTCCTTGGGTTTCCGAGGCAGTATCACTACTGAAGTAGATTGCCCCATCTTCCTTCCGAGGAGTGGCTGGTGGGTTTGAACTGCCAGTCTTCTGGTTAGCAGTCAAGTGTCTTAGGCACTAGGCTACCGGAGCTCCTAGTGGCCCTATGTATGAAATATTGCCTGGTCTGGTGTCATCCTCACACTCCTTGGTATGCTTGAGTCCATCATTGTAGCCACTATGTCAATCCATGTTGTTGAGGGTCTTACCCTCTTATGCTGACCCTCTATATTACTAAGCATGATATCTCTCTTGAAGGAATGGTTCCTTTTGACAACATGACCAAGTAGGTGAGATGAAGCCTGGCCGTGTTCACATTTAAGGAGCATTCTGGCTGCATTTCTTCAAGGATACACTTGTTCACTCTTCTGGCAGTCAACGGTATTTTCAGTATTCTTTGCCAACACAATTCAAAGGCATCAACTCTTCTTCGGTCTTCCTTATTCATAGTTCAGCTTTCACATGCATATGAGGTGATTGAAAACACAGTGGCTTGGGATAGGCAAACCTTAGTCTTCAAAGATATCTTTGCTCTTCAGCACTTTAAAGAGGTTTTTTGCAACAGATTTGCCCAGTGCAAAACATCATCTGATTTCTTGACTGTTGTTTCCATTGGTGTTGATTGTGGAACCAAGTAATATGAAATCTTTGACAACTTTAAACTTTTCTCCATTTATTATGATGCTTCTTATTGGTCCAGTTGTGAGGATTTTGTTTTCTTAATATTGAGGTGTAATCCATGCTGAAGACTGTAGTCTTTGATCTTCATCAATAAGTGCTTCAAGTCATCTTTGCTTTCAGCAAACATGGTTATGTAACCAGCATATCACAGGTTGTTAATGAGTCTTCCTCCAATCCTGATGCCACATTCTTCTTCATAGATCCCAGCTTATCAGATAAATTGCTCGGCATACAGATTGAGTAAGTATGGTGAACAGATACAATGCTGACACACTCCCTTTCTGATTTTAAACCATTTAGTATCCCCTTGTTCTGTTCGAACAACAGCCTTTGCTCAGGTTACCCATGAACTCAATTAATTATTCTGGAATTCTCATGCTTCACAGTGTTATCCATAACTTGTTATAATCCACACAGTGAAATGCCTTTGCATAGTCAGTGAAACACAGGCAAACATCCTTCTTGTATTCTTTCCTTTCAACCAAGATTCATCTGACATCAGCAAAGATTGGCCCTGGTTCAGCATCCTCTTCTGAATCCAGCTTGAATTTCTGGAAGTTCCCTGTCAATATACTGCTGCAACCATTTTTAAATTATCTTCAGCAAAATTTTACTTGCATGTGATTTTAATGATATTGTTCAATAATTTCCATATTCTGTTAGAGTGCCTTTGTTTGGAATAGGCATAAATTTCAATTTCTTCTAGTCAGTTGGCCAGGCAGTTGTCTTCCAAATTTCTTAGCATAAACAAGTAAGCCTCTCTAGTGCTGCATCTGCTTGTTGAAACATCTCAATGGGTATTCTGTCAATTCCTGGAGTCTTGTTTTTCACTAATTTTTTCAGTGCAGCTTTGAATTCTTCCTTCAATACCATTGGTTCTTGATCTTATGCTACCTCCTGAAATGACTGAACTGACCAATTCCTTTTGGTACAGTGATTCTGTGTATTCCTTCTAACTTCTTTTGATCCTTCCTGCACCATTCAAAATTTTATCCATATAATCCTTCAATATTGCAACTAATGGGTTGATTTTTTTTTCTTCATTTCTTTCAGCTTGAAAAATACCAAGTGTGGTCTTCCCTTTTGGCTTTCTAATCCAGGTCTTTGCATGTTTCACGATAATACTTTATGGTGTCTTATTTAGCTGCCCTTTGAAGTCTTTTGTTCAGCTCTTTTATTTTGTCATTTCTTCCATTCCATTCAAGACCAAGTTTCAGGGTCTCTTCTGACATCCATTTTGGTCTTTCCTTCCTTTCCTGCCTTTATAATGACTGTTTGGTATCTTCATGTTTAATGTTCTTGATGTCATCCCACAACTCATCTAGTTTTCTGTCAGTGGTGTTCAGAGCATGAAATCTACTCTTCAGATGGTCTCTAAATTCAGGTGGGATATAATCATGGTCACAGTTTTGCTCTTGCTTTAATTTTCTTCAGCTTCAACCTAAAATTGCATACGAGCAATTAATAGTATGTTCCACAATTAGCCCCTGATCTTGTTTAGACTGATGATATTGAGCTTTTCCATCCCCTCTTTCCACAGATGTAGTTGATCTGCTTCCTCTGTATCCCATCTAGTGAGGTTCACATGCAAAGCCACATTTATGTTACTGAAAAAGGGTATTTGCAATGAATAAGTCATTGGCCTTGCAAAATTCTAACATGAAATATCTGGCCTCATTTCCATCACCAAGGCCATATTTTCAACTACTGGTGATTCTTCGTTTCCAACTTTTGTTTTCCAATCACCAGTAATATTCAATATATCTCGATTGCATGTTTGGTCAATTTCAGACTCAGAGGTTGGTAAAAATCTTCAATTTCTTCATCTTTGGCTTCAGTGGTTGGTGCATAAATGTGAATAATATTAGTATTAACTGCTCTTCTTTGTGGGATTATGGATATAATAATACATTTTAATAATAATATTTTAATATATATTATTTTATATAATATTTTATTATATTATTATTATATTATTTTATATAATAATAAATCTCAAAACATTCTTTTTGACAATGAAAGTGACACTATTCAGTTCTTCTTCCATTTGTCATTCCTGGCATAGTAGACCATATGATTGCCTGATTCAAAGTGGCCAATACCAGTCCATTTCAGCTCATTAATGCCTAGGATATGATCTTTATGCATTCCCTTTCATTTTTGACAACTTACAATTTTCCTAGATTCATACTTTGTATATTCCATGTTCTTGTTAGTAATGGATATTTGCAGCTGGTTTTCTTTTCTTCTTTTTTTTTTTTGCATTTTGAGTCATGCCCCATCAGCAAATGAAAATCCTGAAAGCTTTACTCCATCCACATAATTTAGGTCAACTCTACTTTGAGGAGGCAGATCTTCCCTGGTCGTATTTTGAGTGCCTTCCAACCTGAGGGGCTCATCTTCCAGCACTGTAAAAGACAATGTTTCAGGGCTATTCATAAAGTTGTCCAGTAATATATCAGACAGTGTTTCACTGCTATTCACACGGTTTTCTTTGGCCAACTTTTTCCAAAGCGGATGGTCCCGTCCTTATCCCAGTCTGTCTTAGTCTGGAAGCTCCACTGAAACCTGTCTACCACGTGTGACTCTGCTGGTATTTCAGAAACTGTTAACATAGCCT
This sequence comes from Orycteropus afer afer, assembly GCF_000298275.1. Classification (NCBI taxonomy): domain Eukaryota; kingdom Metazoa; phylum Chordata; class Mammalia; order Tubulidentata; family Orycteropodidae; genus Orycteropus; species Orycteropus afer. The sequence continues at coordinate 855,262 of NW_006922149.1, read as the reverse complement.
CCAGCCTCACAGCAACACCCAAGCCACCGCAGTACAACAAACTAACAGAGAAGTGGTGGAGTTTATGTTTCAGTTCATAAAATAATGTATTCAAATTACAGAATCTTCTGAAACAGAAAATTTGAAAATTTGAAAGGATAAAATAAGTCACTCATAGTATTATCACTAAAATGCAACATCTGGGTATCTTTTGGTCTCTTTAATTTTATTCTTGGTTCTTATTCAAATCATTTGTTATTACATATTTGTGATAACATTTTGTATATAATTTTGAATTGTCTTTTTTTCACTTAATATAAATATTATGAATGACCTTTATAACCCTTAAGCCTGAGCATGCTAGGAGAAAACTGACCCAAAGTGACCTTTTGTTCTCCTGATAAACAGTTATGAGTATGCTGTGATTGCTTCCAGTGTTTTGCACTTGGTGAAGTGATAGGCATATGGCCTGAGTGGTCAGGAGAGTGGGAGAAGTGCAGGGGGTGAGAGTGGGGTAGAAGGGTGGTACATCAGCAAACAAAGACTGTGTGTGGAATGGCCTGATGGATCTTCACACAAATCCTTCAGCATCACTGGAGTAGGGTATGTGGAAATTGAAGCAAGAGAAGCTTGGCTTCTGACTGAGAGTACTTCTGTGCCTCTTGCTCAGCAGAACCATCTCTACATAGTAAGAGACATCTTTTACTCACATTAAAGACCTTGTATTCTTTGTATGCATTTGCTAACTTCTTAATATGACTCTATTGTGACAACCCTGTCCTAATAATGATAATAATAGCAGCTAGGATCTGTTGAGTGCTGACTCCATGCCAGGTACTGTTTAAGTAATTTACATATACTAACTCCTAATCCTTACAGTAATTCTATAACATGGATACTGTCATTTTAAAGCCCCATTATTCCCATTTTACATATAAAGTAACTGAGACAGGAAATTAAGCAACTTGCCTGGAGCTATGCTTTCACCACTGCATGATATACCTCACTTGTTACATGGTACATAATTTCTTGAACATCCTTCTTGTTATTACTCACATATAACACATTCTATTTTCAATAAATAGTATAGCATTTATATAAGCTAACTTCTATAATGTAATATTTAGATCATTTTATTTTTTGTTGTTGTTAGGTGCCATCAAGTCATTTCTGACTCGGAGCAACCTTATGCACAGCAGAACGAAACACTGCCCAGTCCTGTGCCGGCCTCACAGTCCTTGCTATACCTGAGCCCATCATTGCAGCCACTATGTCAATCCATCTTGTTGATGGCCTTCCCCTTTGACCAAGCATGATATCCTTCTCCAGGGAATGGTTTCTTCTGACAACATGACCAAAGTAGGTGAGACGAAGTCTGGCCATTCTCGCTTTCAAGGAGCATTCTGGCTGCGTTTCTTCCAGGACAGATTTATTAGTCCTTTTAGTGGTCTATGGTACTCTCAGCATTCTTCTCCAACAGCACAACTCAAAAGCATCAACTCTTCTTCAGTATTCCTTACTCATTGTCCAGCTCTCACAGGTATAAGAGGTGATTGAAAATACCATGGCTTGAGTTAGGCACACCTTAGTCTTCAAGGAGACATCTTTACTCTTAATCAACTGAAAGAAGTCTTTTGCAGCATATTTGCCCAATGCAATATGTCGCCTGATGTCTTGACTGCTGCTTCCATTAGTGTTGATTGTAGAACCAAGTAATATGAAGTTCTTGACAACTTCAATCTTCTTTCATCATGAAGCTGTTTATTGGACCAGTTGTGAGGAATTTTGTTTTCTTGATATTGAGGTGTAATCTGTACTGCAGACTATAGTCTTTAATCTTTATCAGTAAGTTCTTCAAGTCATCCTCACTTTCAGCAAGCAAAGTTGTATCATCTGTGTATCTTATTTTTTAGTTTTATAAATAATGCTGTGATGGATGTATTTGCACATAAAGATGTTTATATTTTTTTCCATTTTCAGAATACATTCTCAGAAGTAGAATTATAACATTTAATGTACAACTATTTTAAAGCTCTTGAGATATATCACAAATTACTTCCTTAAAGGATTTTACCAATTTACATCTTCAACAGCAAGGTGGGAAAGTTGGTTCTCTTTCACCAAACCCTCACTCTCATTAGGTCTTTCTAACAGCATTCTTTAGTCAATTTGCTATGGATGGTAAAAAAACAATATTCAATCATTCTTTTTCTGATTTTGGCTTTATATAAATAATGTTTTTTAATAATTAAGAATTAAGAATACAAAAGTGATCTGAATAATAAAGTTAATGTCTTAAAATTCACTATAGATTTAAAATATTTATTTTTGAATTACTGAGATGATTACTAATCCTTAAAAAGAATCCACATACCACACAATGACACAAATACTAACTCTTTAATCATTAAAAACACTAAGGAAATAGGTAAGGAGAAAATATTATTCATAGATAGCCATCGAGACAAAATGACCAGCCATAGACACATGTAATTAGAATCAGGACTAAAATGCTAATTAATTTTATATCTCAATTAAAACAATAACAAAGATTATACACATTGGGGAAAAGAAAAAAAATACATATTCCTACATTTTAATATCAAATTATGAAAATTTCTCAGAAACAGTTAAATAATTTAAAAAATGATATGTTTTAGTCCTTCCCTTTAAGCCTCTTGGTGTTTAGCTTACTTTTAAATGCCCTTGCTTTGTCCAGTTGATGACCTAAACTAGAGCCTTGAGAAGCTATAAATAGTTTCACCCAATTTGTACTTTGCTTCTTCCCTTCCTTTAATGTTTTATGGCCTCCCATAAGAATGTGCTTGGGCCAGATGGCCTTCATCCCAATTTCCTGTAAATATTCATTTTTAATGATAATAATTAAAAACACTAATTTGCTCTCACCCAAGGCCTTTTCCAGGGACCTGTTGGTGCTTCACAAATACTAATTAAGCCTCAGAAATGAGACTTTCCTTTCTAGCTTTATTAAATGCCTAAGGGTTTGTCCCCAAAGCTACTTTCTAATGTAAGCAATGACATCAACAGCATAGACAGGAGTTTCAGCTTCTACCTTCCATCATAATAGTCTCCACAGTGCCAGGGTGAATGTGCTCTCTGGTCCCAGTTTGGGCCCAAGATGCCATCAGAAGAGAGCATTAACTCTTTTCTCCAGCCTGGAGATGGCTTGTGGTAGTGGACTAGATGGAGTTGCCAATTATTCTTCCTTTAAACCCAGAAAACCATAACCCAATGGCTTACTGTTGAGTTGGTGCCAACTCCCAGAAATCCCATGTACAACAGAACAAAAGCTGCCTGTCCTGTGTTATCTTTACAATCATTGGAATGATTGAGCAGGGCATGTAGACATTAGAGGGTTCATATTGCAACACTGTATCTGAAAATTTTCTGTTGTAATCTGTAAGGTTTTCTTTGGCTAATTTTTAGAAGTAGATTGCCAAGCCTTTCTTCTTACTGTGTCTTGGTCTGGTAGTGCCATTGAAACCTGTCCACCATGGATGACCCTGCTCTTATTTGAAACTTTAGTGGCATAGATTTCAGCATCAAAGCAGTACACAAGCCACCACAGTATGAGAAACTGATAGATGAGTGGTTGATTCAATGGTTAAGCAAAGTGTTTTACAAACTGAAGAACAGAACCATTAAACATGTTTTTAACACCCTCACGATACAATTATTTTCTGCTTTGAGTTTTTTATTGATACCATGTGTTTTCAGTAAAGGAAGGCATGATGAATATAAGAAATATTTTTTTTTTTGAGGTAATATGGATTTTGGTACGATTACGTGGGACATGTGTACCAAGTTGACTCTGGTGGTGGGATTGGTGGGGTGAGGCCTGTTTCTTCAGATTGATACAGTTATACAGGTCCCTGCCATGTAGTAGTATGTACTACAACTGGGATAGCAGGTTCCCAAGGAATCCAAGAGGCTGAAAATTGTAGGCAAGATATATCCCATGAGTCACAAAAGTATTAGCCTGACTCTATAGACTTTTAGAAGGTCTGGGGATAAAATTGAGTGGGTCTAGGACTTTAGGTGGAAAAAAATTTTTACATCTTTATTTTCATTAAGCATTTAATATTTTCTTCAATTACTACTACCATAGTAGTATTATTAGTACCTGTGACTTTGTCAAGAAGCATTGGTGTTGCAGTGGTTAAATCATTAGGCTGCTAAATAAAAAGTCAGAAGTTCAAACTGACCAGTTATTTTGTGGGAGAAAGATATGGCAATCTTCTGCTGAAAAGATTTAAAGCTTTGGAAACACCGTGGGAGCAGTGTACTATTTTCTATGGGGTTGCTATGGAATGGAATTGACTCAGTGGCAGTTGGATTTGGTTTTGGTTTGCTGACTTCATTATCAATAGAAATCACAGATATTTTCATATTAAATAGGGTTAACAGGTATCTTGAAAATATTTATACACATTACTACTTTTAGTCATCAACTTTTAATTTGATGTTTAATTAAAAATCTCACACATTGCTATATAACACATTTGAAAATATTTTAATAACTGTAGCTCAGTATAATCGTTTTCCTTTATAATCCTATGTAGTTTACTTTATGTACAAAAAGTAATTATAGCAGAATACATATTCATCTCAAGTGCACACAGAACATTCTCCAGAACAGACCATATGTTATTCCACAAAATAAGCATAAATAGATTTTAAATGACTGAAATCATACAAAGCTTGTTTTCTGACCATAATGGGGTGAAGCTAGAAAATAACAGAAGGAAAACTGGAAAATTAAAATGTGAAAATTTAACAGCACACTTTTAAACAATCTATGCGTAAAAGAAGAGATCACAAAGGAAATTCAAAAATACTTAAAGATAAATGAAAAAAAAAAAAAAACACATTACCAACATGTACAGACAAGGAAAAAAAAGTAGTTAGAGGGAAATGAAAAGCTGTAAATGATTGCATTAATAGAGAAAAAAGATCTCATATTGTGATAGTTGGAGCTGTGTGTCAACTTGTCTGGACCACAATTCTGAGTCATCTAAGCAGCTGTGATGTGGGTTATTCCCATGAGGAGATCAGATGTATATGTTTTGAGTAGCCAATCCATGGAAAGGGAGTTTCCCTAGGGGTGTGGTCTGCTTCCAATGTATTTATGGACATTCTGGGAAAAGAGACTCTCTTCTGTGAATCAGGATCCTGTTGTGCTGCCTACAACTATCCACGAGTGAACAATCCACCATTCTGCTTGGAGATCTTGGATCCATCATTCGTTGGAGTCAATAGCCAGTATACTGCGTGCCAACCTTGAGCTCATCAGCCCCTGCAGCTGTGTGAGTCAGGAAAAGCCTCCAGCTTGATGTCTGATCCAAGAACTTGGGACTCACCAGCTATTATAAGTGTGTGAGCCACTTTCCTAGATAAATTTCTCTCTCTCTCTCTCTCAATAAGCTTTACTGGTTTTGGTTCTCTCGAGAACCCAGTCTAATACACATATTAAAAAACTAACTTTACACTTTAAGGAACTAGAAAAAGAAGGGAAAACTCAAGCAAAATCTAGTAGAAGGAAACAACTAATAAAGATAACAGCAATTTGCCTTTCCTTGGTAAAAGGGTTTAAGGGCAAGCAAAACATTTAGGTAAATACCAAGATTTACCTAAAATGTAAGTGTAAAAAGAATGTATCTGAATTTATTGGTAGGGATACTCAGGGACTGCACTCTTAAGTTGGGATACCTTGGCCAATCATCTAGTTAGCTCAGAAAATCCTCAAGTCTTGATCCCAGAATGCTACCACCCTGAGGTACCTGACATTAAAAATTAGCATTTCTTTCTAGAAGAAGATATAGTCTAAGTCTCAAGTAATTTCTCAAAAATACTTTTTTAAAATAAAATGTTCAATAACAACAGAAGATTATGCAGTACAGACAAACACAGAAAAAAAAACAGTAATCAAAATCAACACAATGGACAATAGAAACAAATACAGCTAATCTCTACTTTGGAATTATCAGATGTAAAAAGTAATATAGTTATACATTTATGAGAAATGAGATATAAGCTGAATTTAAACAATATAGAGAGCTCTGGTAGCATAGTGCCTAAGGCACTTGACTGCTAACCAGAAGGCTGGCAGTTCATATCCACCAGCCACTCCTCGGAAGAGGGATGGGGCAATCTACTTCCATAGTCATGCTGCCTCAGAAACCCAAGGAGGGATGGCTGTGAGTCAGGTCCAACTTGATGGCACATAACAACAACAACAACATGCAATTGGAAAAATGTAATGTGACACAGCAGATTTGAAAAATAATGAACTAGAAATCACAGAACTGAAAAACACAATATTCAAAATTAAGAACTCAGTCAATTGGTTTAACACTGTTGAAGAGAAAACTAATGACCTAGAAGACAGGTCAGAAAAATTTATGTGAAATGAAGCATGGAGAGACAAAATATAGGATGTATATAGGAGAGGCTAAGAGACATTAAAAGGAGCTCTGGTGGCATAGTGCATGAGGCATTTGACTGCTAACCAAAAGGTTGGTGATTTATACCTACGAGTCACTCTACAGAAGGAAGGCAATCTACTTCCAAAGAGATCTACCACCTTGGAAACCCAAAGGGGGTTACTATGAGTCAGAATCAACTCGATGGTAATGAGTTTGTTTTTTTATTTGGTTTAGTTGTTGTTGTTGTTAGTTGTTATGTGCCGTCGAGTCGGCCCCGACTCATAGCAACCCCTCCTTGGGTTTCCGAGGCAGTATCACTATGGAAGTAGGATTGCCCAACCTTCCTTCCGAGGAGTGGCTAGTGG
>NW_006922149.1:837488-846702 GCF_000298275.1 Orycteropus afer afer | reverse complement strand
CAGTTCTTTCAGTTTGAGAAATGCCGAGCATGTTCTTCCCTTTTGGTTTTCAGACTCCAGGTCTTTGCACATTTCATTATAGTAATTGGTTTTGTCTGCTTGAGCTGCTCTTTGAAATCTTCTGTTCAGCTCTTTCGTCTTGTCATTTCTGCCATTGGCTTTAGCTAGTCTCCACTCGAGGGCAAGTTTCAGAGTTTCTTCTGTCATCCACTTTGGTCTTCTTTTCTTGTCTTTTTAGTGATCTCTTGCTTTTTTCATGGATAATGTTCTTGATATCCTCCCACAATTCTTCTGGTTTTCAGTCATTGGTGTTCAATGCATCAAATCTATTCTTTAGATGATCTCTGAATTCAGGAGGGATATATTCTAGATCATATTTTGGCTCTTGTGGACTTGTTTTAATTGTTCTTAACTTCAAGTTAAACTTGCATATGAGCAGTTGATGATCTGTTCCACAATCAGCTCCTGGCCTGGTTTTGGCTGAAGATATTGAGCTTTTTCATCGCCTCTTGCCACAGATGTAGTCAATCTGATTCCTGTGTGTTCCATCTGGTGAAGTCCACATGCACAGCTTCCATTTGTGCTGTTGAAAAAAGGTGTGTGCAATGAACAAGTTGTTGGTCTTGTAAAATTCTACCATGAGAGTTCCAGCATTTTTTCTGTCACCAAGGCCAAATTTTCCAACTACCGGAGATTCTTCTTTGTTTCCAACTTTTGCATTCCAGTCACCCATGATAAGTAACACATCTTGATTGCAAGTTCAGTCAATTTCAGACTGCAGAAGTAGTAGTCAACTATTAACAGAAATTAGTATTATTCCCAACTCCCTCTGGGGGAAACTGTAACAAAAATACCAAAAGCAGATGGCTTTAACAAACAGAAATTTATTTTCTCACATTTTAGGAGGCTAGAAATTTGAATTTAGAGTGCTAACTCTATTGGAAAGTTTTCTCTCTCAGGCAGCTCTGGAGGAAGGACCCTGTCTACTTTAAACATCTATGGCTCCAGCCATCCTTTGAGTTCTACATATGTCTTGGTATCAATCTTCCTATGGGTGTAAGGTTATCGGAACAGGATTCCAGCCTTCTTGCTCCATGGGTCCAGAAGCCCACTATGATGTCTTTTGCCAGGTCTGCTGCTACTATTTCACTGCTGCTGCTTCTCTCCATCTCTCATTGTCTCAGCAAAGTGCTACAGCTCTCTCTCTGTCTCCTGGGTTATGGAGGTTCAGTGCTAGGATCTTGGGTCTAAGGACACACTTCATTTCCAGTTCTTTATTAATGGTAGTGAACTCCTCCCTTTCTGTCTCTGGAATGCTCATTTTAAGCCTAGTGAGATGGTAAAACTGAGCAATCCTCATGTTAAGGTTCCATATACCTTATTTGCATGGTCCTACCCACACAAAGTGCCAAGTATTTTATTACATTATTAAAAAGCTATCCAGTCCCCTTGGTGAGCCACAGCACCTCACATTTGCATAGTCCCACCCTGTCATCTGGTGGAAATCACAAAGGCCATGGCTAGAAGGGCCATACCAAACAATTCACTATGGTAGTCAGATCTCTCCTTCTCTCTCATTTCTCTCTCCTTTTACTCTTGTAAGATGAAAGGCGATGCAAGCCACATCCCAAGGAAACTTCTCTTAAACCAGATCAGGGCTATGATCTGAATAAGGGTGTTAAATCTCACCTTAATCCCCTTATGACTGATTGGCTGATCACATCAGATCACATCACAGAAGACTATGCAGGGATGATTATACCACTGCATAACTGCCAAACCACTGAGAATCAAGGCCCAGTCAAGTTGACACATACTGGGGAGAGAGCACAGTTCAATTCATAACAATTTCAGAAGAAGAAGAAAGACAAAATTGGGGTAGAAGCAATGTTTGAAGAGAATTAATAGTTGAACTTGGATTGGATTTTATTCTAAAGAGGATTGTGAACTCCTGGAAAGTTTGAACCAGAGAAGTAACAATGATTTACATTTTAAAAGTATCACTTTGACTATTTTGGGGCAATAGATCATACAGAAGAAAGTATGGGCACAAACAGATCTGTTACCAGACTACGGCAGTGCCAGGGGAGAAATTATGGTAGCTTAATCTAGCTTAATTTAAGCCTCAAATTGCAATGTTGAAAGAGTCCATGGGCAAAATATTGAATGATGCAGGAAGCATCAAAGGAAAATGGAAGGAATACAGAGAGTTTCTCTACCAAAAAGAGCTGGTAGATTTCCATCCATTTCAGGGGGTGGCACATGATCAAGAGCCAATTGTACTGAAGGAAGTAGTTGAAGCTGCACTGAAGCAATTGCCAAAGAACAAGGCTCCAGGAATTGTCAGAATACCCATTGAGATGTTTCAACAAATGGATACCCCACTGGAAGCACTCACTCTGTTTATGTCAAGAGATTTGTAAGAGAGCAACCTGGCCAACTCACTAGAAGAGATCCATATTTGTACCCATTCCAAAGAAAGGTGATGCCATAGAATGTGGAAATTATCAAACAGTATAATTAATATCACATGTAAGTAAACTCTTACTGAAGATAATTCAAAAATGGTTGCAGCAGTATATTGACATAGAACTTGCAGAGATGCAATCTGAATTCAGAAGAGGATGTGGAACAAGGAATATCATTGTATATGTCAAATGGATCTTGGCTCAAAGCAAAGAATACCTGAAAGATGTTTACTTGTGTTTTATTGACTATGCAAAAGTATTTGATTGCGTGGATCATAAAAAAATTGTGGATAACATTGAGAAGAATGGGAATTCAAGAACACTTAATTGTACTCAGAAAGAACCTGTACATAGACCAGGAGGCTGTAGTTTGAACAGAACAAGGGGACATAGTATGGTTTAAAATCAAGATGGGAGTGTGTCGGGGTTGTATCTTTTCCCCATACTTATTCAATCTATATGCTGAACAAATAATCTGAGAAGCTGGAGTATATGAAGAAGAACGTGGCATCAAGATTGGAGGAAGAATCATTAACAACCTGTGATACACTGATGACACAACTTTGCTTGCTGAAAGTGAGGATGACTTGAAGCACATACTGAGGAAGACTGAAGAATACAGTCTGCAGTATGGATTACATCTAAATATAAAGAAAACAAAAATCGTTACAACTGGACCTATAAACAGCATCATGATAAATGGAGAAAAGATTGAAGTTGTCAAAGACTTCACATTGCTTGGCTCTACAATCGAGGCCAATGGAAGCAACAGTCAGGACATCAGACGATGTATACTACTGGGCAAGTCGACTGCAAAAGACCTCTTTCAAGTTCTGAGGAGCAAAGATGTCTCCTTGAGGACTAGGGTACACCTGACACAAGCCATGATATTTTCAATCACCTCATGTGCATTTGAAAGCTGGACAGTGAGTAAGGAAGACCAAAGAAGAATTGATGCTTTTGAGTTGTAGTGCTGGAGAAGAATGCTGAAAGTACCATGGGCTACTAAAAGAACTAACAAATCTGTCCTGGATGAAGTGCAGTTGGAATGCTCCTTGGAAGCGAGAATGGCCAGACTTTGTCTCACCTACTTTGGTCATGTTATCAGAAGGGACCACTCCCTGGAGAAAGATGTCATGCTTGGTAAGGTGGAGGGTCTACGAAAAGGGGAAGACCCTCGACAAGATGGATTGACACAGTCGCTGCGGGAATGGGCTCAAGTATAGCAAGAATAATGGAGCTGGTTCAGGACTGGGTGGTGTTTCGTTCTGTTGTGCATAAGGTCACTATGAGTTGGAGATGACTCGACTCACCTAACAACAACAACAGCTACCAACTTTATTGTTGTTGTTGTTGTTAGGTGCCATTGAGTAGGCTCCAACTCATAATGACCTTGTGTAGAACAGAAAGAAATACTGTGCAGTCTGATGCCATCTTCACATTCCTTGTTATGTTGGAGTCCATCATTACAACCACTGTGTCAATCCATCTTGTTGAGGGTCTTCCCTTCTTACACTGACCCTCTACTTTACCAAGCATGATATCCTTCTCTAGGGAATCGTTCCTTCTGATAAGGTAACCAAAGTAGGTGAGATGAAGCCTGGCCATTCTCACTTCTAAGGAGCATTCTGGTGGCACTTCTTCCAGGACAGAATTGTTTATTCTTCTGGCAGTCCATGGTATTTTCAGTATTCTTTGCCAACACCACAATCCAAAGACATCAACTCTCTTTACTCTCCCTTATTCAGTGTCCAGCTTTCACATGCATATGAGGCTACGGGAAACACCATGGCTTGACAGGTGCACCTTAGTCTTCAAAGTGGAATCTTTGCTTTTTAACACTTTAAAAATCCCTTGCATCAAATTTGCCAAGTGCATCACACTGTCTGATTTCTTGACTGCTACATCCATGGCTGCTGATTGTGTATCCAAGTAAAATGACATCCCTGACAACTTCAATCTTTTCTCCATTTATCATGAGGTTGCTTACTGATCCAGTTGTAAGGATTTTTACTTTGTTTATGCTGTGTAATACATACTGAAGACTGGAGTCTTTGGTTTTCATCAGTAAGTGTTTCAAGTCATCTTCACTTTCAGCAAGCAAGGTTGTATTCGTCTGCATATCACAGGCTGAATGACTCTCCCTCCAATCCTGATGCCGTGTTCTCTTTCATATACTACAGCTTCTCGGATGATTTGTTCAGCATACAGATTAAATAAGTATGGTGAAAGGATACAGCTCTGATGTACACCCTTCCTGATTTTAAACCATGCAGTATCCACTTCATCTGTTTGAAGGACAGTCTCTTACTCTATTTACAGGTTCCTCATGAGCACAATTAAGTGCTCTGGAGTTGCTGTTCTCCACAATGTTATATCTGATTTGTTACAATCCACAAAGTCCAATGCCATTGCATAGTCAATAAAACACAAGTAAATATTTTCCTGGTATTCTTTGTTTTAGTCAACATCCATCTGACATCAGCAAGGATATCCCTCATCCCCTGTTCTCTTCTGAATCCACCTTGAATTTCTGCAAGTTCTCCTTCCATATACTGCTGAAACTGTTTTTGAATTATCCTCAAGCAAAATTTTACTTGCATGTTATATTAATGACATTGTTTGATAATTTCCACATTCTGTTGAATCACCTTTCTTTGGAATGGACACATATTTTGATTTCTTCCAGTCATTTGGCCAGGTAGCTGTCTTCCAAATTTCTTGGCATATAAATGAGCGCCTCCAGCACTACATCTATTTACTGAAATATCTCCATGGTGTTCCATCCATTCCTGGAAACTTTTTTTTCCCCACCAATTCTTCCAGTGCAACTTGGACTTCTTCCTTCAAAACTGTTTGTTCTTGATCATATGCTACCTCCTGAAATAGTTTATCGAGCAATTCCTTTTAGTTCCATGACTGTGTATTCCTTCCATCTTCTTTTGATGCTTCTTGCATCATTCAATATTTTGCCCACAGAATCCTTCAATATTGCAACTCAAAGCTTGAATTTTTTCATCAGTTCTTTCAGGTTTAGAAATGCTGATTGTGTTCTTCCCTTCTGGTTTTCTAATTCCGTATCTTGGCATATTTAATTATAATACTTTATTTTGTCTTCTCAAATTGCACTTTGAAATCTTTTGTTCAGCTGTCTTATTTTATCATTCCTTTCATTCACTTTAGCTACTCTCCATTCAAGAGCAAGTTTCAGAGTCTCTCCTGACATCCATTTTTGTGTTTTCTTCCTTTCTTTTCTTTTTAAGGACCTTGTGCTTTCTTCATGTATGATGATCTTGATGTCATCCTACAATTTGTCTGGTTTGGGTCATTAATATTCAGTGCATCAAATCTATTTTTTACATGATCTCTAGATATAATCAAGGTCTTATTTTGGCTCTCATAGACTTGATTTAATTTTCTTCAGCTTCAGCCTGAACTTCCATATAAACAACTGATGGTGTGTTTCATAGTCAGCTCCTGGCATTGTTTTGACTGATGATATTGAGCTTCTCCATTGCCTCTTGTCATAGATGTAGTTGATCTGATTCCTGTGCTTCCCATATGGTGAGGCCCACGTGTATAGCCACTGTTTCTGTTGTTGAGAAAAAGTATTTGCAATGAGTAAGTCATTGGTCTTGAAAAATCCCATCATGTGATCTCTGGTGTAATTTCTATCACCATGGCCATATTTTCCAACTACCAGTGATTCTTCTTTGTTTCCAACTTTCTCATTACAGTCACCAGTAATAATCAGTACATCCTGATTGCATATTTGGTCAATTTTAGATTGCATAAGTTGTTAAAAATATTCAATTTATTCATCATTGGCTTTAGTGATTGGTGCATAAATTTGAATAATAGTAATATTAACTGGTCTTCCTTGGAGGCATATGGATATTATTGTATCACTGTCAGGATATAAGGACCTCTGATGGCACATTCACTAAAGCGTCTGACCACTAACCACCAGGTTGGCAGTTCAAATCCACCAGCTGCTCTGTGGAATAAAGATGGGGCAATCTACTTCCATTAAGATTTACTGCTTTGGAAACCCAATTGGGGTTGCTATGAGTTGGTATCAATTCAGTAGCAGTGAGTTTTTAGTTTTGTCAAAATTGTACTTCAGGACAGATCTTGAAATGTTCTTTTTGATGATGAATGCAACTCCATTCCTCTTCAGTTTGTTGTTCCCAGCATAGTAGACTATATGATTGTCTGATTCAAAATGGCCAATAGCAGTACATTGCAGGTCACTAATGACTAGGATATTGAGTTTTATGCATTCCTTTTCATTTTTGACAACTTTCAATTTTCCTAGATTCAACTTTGTACACTCTATATGCTGATTATTAATAATTATTGATGTTTTTCTCTCATTATAAATTGTGTCACATCAGCAAATGGAGGTCCTGAAAGCTTAATGCCATCCACGTCATTAATATTGACTACTTTGAGGAAGCAGGTGTTCCCTAGTCATATTCTGAGACCTGAGGGGCTCATCTTTTGGCACTATATCAGACAATGTTTCAGGGCTATTCATAAACTTTTCCAATAATATATCAGACAGTGCTTCATTACTATGTGTAAGGTTTCAGTGGCCATTTTTTTTCAGAAGTGGATGGCCCCATCCTTCTTCCCAGTCTGGAAGTTCTGCTGAAACCTGTCCACCATGGGTGACCCTGATGGTTTTGAAATACAGGTGACATAACCTCCAGCCTCACAGCAACACACAAGCCACCACAGCACAACTAACTACAGATGAGTTGTGGATCTGAGGCTAAACTATCAATTGGAGGGTCTCACATGCCTCCCAGTCACTAGAGGTCTTCAGAGAACTCCACAATGGCTGCAAGACCTGAGAGGATATGAAAGTGCCTGTCTTTCCTATTCTGTGCTTGCTGGCTCTGTTGATCTCCTCTATGGCTTTCACTTTCAAGACACCACATTCATGTGCACAGTATTTGTGAGCTTTAAAACAGTAAAAATAAAATTGTTATCTAAGTTGGATAACTCACTGCCATCGAGTCAGTTCTGACTCATAGCCTCTCCTTGGGTTTCTAAGTCAGTATTTCTATGGAAGCAGATTGCCCAGTCTTCCTTCCCAAGGACAAATAGTTTTATTTGAGCAGATAAATAACTCCCTACTCCCTGGCTGCATAATGCTTAAGGAATCTGACTGCTAACCAGAAGGCTGGTGGTTCAAACACACCAGCCACTCCTTGGAAGGAAGATTGGGCAATCTACTTCTGTAGAAATACTGCCTCAGAAACCCAAGAAGGGGTCACTGAATCAGATTCCACTCATTGGCAGTGAGGTTTTTTTTTTTTTTTTTTCCTTTTCTTTTCACCTGGCCTTAGACTCCAGGATGGATTCTAGGGAGTGGTTTTCATCTTTAAAGTCTCCACTCATCAGAAAGTACCTCAGATCATGTCCTGTTTCCTCTGCATTTTTGGTTCAGGCGCCACCTAAACCTGACCCCCACCTGGAGAAATGCACAAGAAGTCATATTGATCTTTGCACAAAGGAAGCTTTATATTAACCCATGCAAGTGTAGACTGCAGAAATAAAAGACTAGTGAAGCAGTACATGAGATTATCACGATTAGCCTGGCAGCTCTGAAGGCTGTTTCTCTTGTTTTATATAAAACATAGGTTAATCTTGGGAATGGAGAACCTGGATCTAGTTCTAGAAATTCTATATTGAAAGGATAATATCTATCTAAATTATCTTTCTATAATTAAGGCTGGTGACAGAAATCAGGAAAATGAAGGTGGAAAGGCAAGCCAATGCATGACAAATGAGTTGGTTAATCAGAATGGATGTTTTTCTCTACTCATCAGCTCTTTGCATTTTGCTTTAATTTGGCTTAGATAGTCTGCCAAAATGCATGGGCTTTTGGTGAGTGTTAGGCACAGGAGTACACTCTGTATGCAATTTCTGAAACAACTGAAGCTATCTGGTAGAAAAAGCTGAAAGGGGAATCAGGAAGAAGTAGCATTTAATATGTTTGAGGAGGGTGTCCCCTGCAAAGAATATACTATTCTTCTAGAAAGCAACAATTACAATAAAAGCTTTAAGAGAGAGAAAAGGAAATCCTAGATTATCATATCAAGAAATGAATAATTTAATTCTAATTCCAATTAAAAATTCTGCAGCTAGACCCACGTGCCTGAATTAGTTACAATTTACAATCTAAGTCTGTCTACAAATATTAAGAGGATAGGAAATTCCCTTTCCTTCTTAAGAGAAAAATTCTTTAATAACTATTCAGAGAATATTGGTTCCTCAGGGAAAAGTAAAATAATATTTCTCCAGGAGGACAAAAAGGAGTTCTGGTGGATTATGGTTAAAGAATTTGGCTGCTAACCAAAAAGTTTGGATGTTCGAACCTACCAACTGCTCCATGGGATAAAGATCAGTCAGTCTGCTTCTGTAAATGTTTACAGCATTGGAAACTCTTTAGGACAGTTCTACTCTGTAATTTAGGGTCACTATGAGCCATAAGTGACTCCATGGGTTTCATTTTGGTTTAGGAAGAGAAAGGAAGGAAAAACAAAATGTTACCTACATGGGGCAACCAATAAGACTAAGCTTGAGAGATCTGGCAAGATAGTGGACTAGGCAGAAAGACTGCAGAGACCCTCTTCAACAAATTAAAGGGAAACCAATTAACACAGACACAGAAGATAATCCTGGACCCCTGAGCCTTGAAGGGAAGGATATAGAAGTGGACTAAACCCAAACTA